>NC_142403.1:14103676-14120288 GCF_059441095.1 Idiotropiscis lumnitzeri
CTGTGAAATAGAAGGGGGTTTTATATTGATAATTGTAGTGATAAAGTTAATAGCGCCTAAGATGGAGGAAACTCCTGCCAGATGGAGCGAGAAGATTGTTAAATCTACAGAGGCCCCTGCATGGGCGAGATTGCCTGCTAGAGGGGGGTACACAGTTCATCCTGTTCCTGCACCTGCCTCCACCCCGGAGGACGCAAGAAGGAGAAGGAATGACGGGGGAAGTAGTCAAAAGCTTATGTTGTTCATTCGTGGGAAAGCTATATCAGGGGCGCCAATCATTAGGGGAATTAGTCAGTTTCCAAAGCCTCCAATTATGACAGGTATGACCATGAAGAAGATTATTACGAAAGCATGGGCTGTGACGATTACATTATAAATCTGGTCATCCCCTAGTAAAGCCCCTGGTTGACTTAGCTCTGCCCGGATTAAAAGGCTGAGTGCAGTGCCCACCATCCCGGCTCAGGCGCCAAATATTAAATAAAGGGTGCCGATGTCTTTGTGGTTAGTGGAGAAAAATCAGCGGGTGATTGCCACAGGTAGGATGGCCGAGCAGGCGGTGGATTGTAGCCCCATATACAGGGGTTTGAGCCCCCTTCATACCAAGCCCCGAGGTGTTAGACACATAAGATTGCAAATCTTAAGTTGCCGACTATCGTCGGCCGGGGCTTTCCCCCGCCTTCACTCGCCTTGAAAAGGCGGGGGAAAGTAGACGGATGCTCGCTGGTTTGGGCGTCTAGCTGTTAACTAGGAAACTGTAGGATCGAGGCCTTCCCGTCTAGTAAGGCTTTAGCTTAATTAAAGTGTCTGTCTTGCATACAGAAGATGTGGGTTAATGTCTTGCAAGTCTTATACAGGGATTAAAGGGGTCTAACCTCTATTTAGGGCTTTGAAGGCCTTTGGTTTGGTTAACCTAAATCTCTAGTTGACAAGGGTCATGATTGCTGGTGTAAGGGGCAACAATGTCAAGGATGCAATAGTGGTCATGCTGGGAACTAGGGTTGTTTGCTGTGTTTTTAGGCGTCATTGTGTCACACCAGAGGTGTTGTTAGGTGAGATAGTCAGCGCTATGGCGTATGATAAGCGAAGGTAGAAGTAAAGGCTTAGTAATGCTGAGAGTGCTGTAATGGTTGCAATTAGTGGTAATTCTTGCTTTGTTATTTCTGAAAGAATTATTCATTTTGGTGTGAACCCTGTTAAAGGGGGGAGTCCTGCAAGGGATAGTATGATCAGGGGGGTTAGGGTTGTTAATACTGGGGACTTTGATCAGGAGTTAGTCAGCATGTTGATTGAAGTTGCTTTGTTTAGTTTAAAGAGACTAAAGATTGATAGTGTTATGACAATATATGTGATGAGGGCGATTAATGTTATTGAGGTAGAGTATTGAATTACCAGCATTATTCAGCCAAGATGGGCGATTGATGAGTAAGCAAGAATTTTTCGTAGCTGGGTTTGGTTTAAACCCCCTCAACCGCCGATAAGGGTTGATAGTAGTGCCATCACTAGAATAATAGTTGTGTTTTGATTGTTTATTTGCATTAAAAGGGCAAAGGGTGCCAGTTTTTGTCAGGTTGAGAGGATTATACCGGTAGTTAAATCTAGCCCTTGTAACACTTCGGGGAGCCATGTGTGCAGGGGGGCCAAGCCGATTTTTAATGCTAAAGCTATTGTTATAATAGTTGTGGATAAGGGATGTGTTAGTTGGTCGATTAATCATTGGCCAGTGAGCCAGGCGTTTGTAATACCAGCAAACATGATTATAGCAGCTGCAGCTGCTTGGATGATAAAGTACTTAGTGGAGGCTTCGATGGACCGGGGGTGGCGGCGTTGTGCCATGAGGGGGATAATGGCTAGTGTATTGATTTCTAGGCCTATCCATGCTAGTAGCCAATGAGAGCTTATGAATGTGACTGTAGTTCCTAGTCCTATGCCAAGGAGTAGGGTTGAGAAGATGAGCGGGTTCATTAGTAGAGGAAGGGTTTTAACCTGCATTTTCGGGGTATGGGCCCGAAAGCTTTTTTAGCTGACTTTACTTAGGAAGTGGTGTAGTGGAAGCACTAAGAGTTTTGATCTCTTCAGTAGGGTTCAAATCCCTTCTTTCTAAGGAGTTGGGGGGATTTTAACCCCCGTGAGACACCCCATCAAAGTGGCCCTTGATATTCAGGCACAACTCCTTATGATTGCGGGGGAAGGCCCGCCATTGAGAGGGGTAATGAGAGATGCCAGATAACTAGTGCTAGAGTAAGTGGAAGAAAGTTTTTTCAGATTAGGTGCATGAGTTGGTCGTAGCGGAATCGAGGGTATGATGCTCGTACTCATAGAAACAACACTGATAAGATTGTTGCTTTTATTATAAGGTTTGTGGTTGTTAGGGCGGGAATTGAAGGAATGTGTGATGCTCCAAGGAAAAGGGTGGCAGAGAGGGTATTTATCAGTAAGATGTTGGCGTATTCTGCCAGGAAAAATAGTGCGAAAGGACCGCCAGCATATTCAACGTTAAACCCCGAGACGAGTTCTGACTCCCCCTCAGTTAAATCAAATGGTGCGCGATTTGTTTCTGCTAGGGTTGAGATATACCACATTGTTGCTAAAGGTCAAGCGGGGGCAATGAGTCAAATTGCTTCTTGGGCAGTGGAAAATGTTTGTAGTGTGAAGTCCCCGGTAAAGATGATACATGCAAGAAGGATTAGCCCTAGGCTTACTTCATAGGAGATAGTTTGAGCAACAGCCCGGAGGGACCCGATTAGTGCGTATTTTGAGTTTGAGGCTCATCCTGAGCCCAGGATTGAATACACGGCGAGGCTTGATAATGCAAGGATGAATAAAATGCTTAGGTTGACATTGGTTACAGGGTGGGGCATGGGGAGGGGGGCCCATAAAGTTAGGGCTAGTGTGAGAGCCAATATGGGGGTCAGGAGGAATAAAAGGGGGGAGGCAGTTGAGGGGCGTACGGGCTCTTTAATAAAAAGTTTAACTCCGTCAGCAATTGGCTGGAGTAGTCCGCAAGGGCCTACGATATTTGGCCCCTTTCGGAATTGTATATACCCCAACACCTTTCGTTCAACTAAAGTAAGGAATGCAACGGCTAGAAGTACCGGGACGATATAGGTAAGAGGGTTAATAAGGTATGTCAGTAGTACGGGCGTCATAGTTGGGGAGAGGATTTGAACCTCTGTCTGAAGGACTTAGGTCTTTTGCATTATCCGAGCTCTGCCACCCCAACAAGCTATGGTTTTTAGCTTGGTATTATGCCTCACGCTCAATTTAGATGTCTTCATTGAGTGGTGGGGGGGTTTGTCTTCGACAGGGGCCCCTTTTTCTCGGTCCTTTCGTACTAGAGAAAAACATATCATAGATAGAAACTGACCTGGATTACTCCGGTCTGAACTCAGATCACGTAGGACTTTAATCGTTGAACAAACGAACCCTTAATAGCGACTGCACCATTAGGATGTCCTGATCCAACATCGAGGTCGTAAACCCCCTTGTCGATAGGAACTCTTTAAGGGGATTGCGCTGTTATCCCTAGGGTAACTTGGTTCGTTGATCGGTGGTACCGGATCTACAGGTCAAATTTTGCTACTTAGAACTGACGTTCATGGTTCTGAGGTTGTGCCCCACTTTTCACGGGGGTTGTTTTTTACCCCGCGGTCGCCCCAACCGAAAATATTAGCGGATTAATTACTTTTTGTTTCTTTTAATCAAGGGTGTAATGTAATATCGGCCAAAATTTAAAGCTCCATAGGGTCTTCTCGTCTTATGTTCTTATCCCCGCTTCTTCACGGGGAGATCAATTTCATTGACCGGGGAAAGGAGACAGTCAAGCCCTCGTTAAGCCATTCATACGGGTCTTTATTTAAAAGACAAGTGATTGCGCTACCTTTGCACGGTCAAAATACCGCGGCCGTTAAACACGTGGTCACAGGGCAGGCAAGACCTCTCATATTTGTTTGCGAGAGGCGATGTTTTTGGTAAACAGGCGAGGCTAGTGATTGCCGAGTTCCTTCTTTCCCTTTTAGTCTTTCCTTGTTTGCACTCCTGTGTGGGGTTAACGATCTTTGGTTGATTGGTTTTCTTGTTTCAGATATTTTACAATACCCTCTTTTGTTGGGGTCGTTAGTTTTCGGTGTGGGTTCGTTCCGATTTACGCTTGTGCATGGAGAGGTTTTAAAGCCTCTTATTACTCATATTAACATCATCATTTCCACATTGTGTGGGGCGTCCTGATAGTTTTAGGGGCTTAAGAAAAGTTATCGAAATATGTGGAGGGTTCAGTACTAGAGCTTTAACGCTTTCTTCTTGGGTGGCTGCTTTTAGGCCCACAGGGGTACATAGCCTTTTTTAATATGATCTTTAGCCTTCTTATAAAGTTGTGTCTTTTTCAAAAGAGCTGTACCTCTTTTGACTAACTCTGGTTACTCGGGTGGCCTAGTGTGTGGCTACAGGTGGTTAAAGGAGTAATCAGGCTGAACTTATATCCATTTCTCAGGAAACCAGCTATCACTAAGTTCGGTTGGCTTGTCACCTCTACTCGGAGTTCTTCCCAATCTTTTGCCACAGATACGGGTTTGCCCTCATGTTGGCTGACTCGGAGTAGCTCACTTAGTTTCGGGTGTTCAAACTTAAGGGCTCTTTGCTTGGTTAGACTTGTTAAAACATGATGCAAAAGGTACGAGGTGGGATCTCTGCTTTTGTGTGCTTTTAAAATTTTTTCACTTCTTTTTCATCTTTCCCTTGCGGTACTTACTTTGTGGCTCCTTTATCCGTTTTTGTCTCCCATACTTAGGTTTAAGAATGGTTTAGTTTATTATTTTAGTGTCTTAGGGTTTATCGATATTTGTGTGTTGTTTTGGGGGTTTGGGGCTAGATTTAAGGTGTCAAAGCAACCCAATTTGCATGGGTGTCTTCTCGGTGTAAGGGAGATGCTTTACTGATTTAGCTATGCTTTGATATTCCAAGTGCACCTTCCGGTACACTTACCATGTTACGACTTGTCTCCCCTTATGTGAGATTGGTGTTTTAGTTAAGTATTAAATACACTAGGGGAGAGTGACGGGCGGTGTGTGCGCGCTTAAGAGCCAGTTTCAGAAGAACACTCTGTTTCCCTCTTACTGCTAAATCCTCCTTCAGGTTTGTGTTTCATCAAACCATTCGTGTACACCACTTGGTGAATGTAGCCCATTTCTTCCCCCCTCATATACTACACCTCGACCTGACGTTTTGGGTTGTACTACTTTTGCTTACTATGGGACCTTCACAGGGTAAGCTGACGACGGCGGTATATAGGCGGATACAACAAGAAGGGGTGAGGTTTAACGGGGGTTATCAGTTGTAGAACAGGCTCCTCTAGGGGGGTCTAAAGCACCGCCAAGTCCTTTGGGTTTCAAGCTGGTGCTTGTAGTTCCCGGGCGGATGTAGTGGTGAACATACATCTATGTTTACGGCTGTGCATAGTGGGGTATCTAATCCCAGTTTGTACCACAGCTTTCGTGGAGTCAGGGGATTAAAGTTGCTTTCGCAATAGGTTTTCATGTCCTTTAGTGCGTATGACAGCTTGAAGGATGTTCCACTTTAGTTAAAAATACCTAACCACTCTTTACGCCGAATCCTGTCAGCTTGAGCCTCTCGTATAACCGCGGTGGCTGGCACGAGTTTTACCGGCCCTGTTAGCTTTAACTAAGTCAAGTTTGTACTTATTGCTTAATGTTTATCACTGCTGAGTTCCCTTGGGGGTGTGGCTAAGCAAGGTGTTTTGGGCTACAGTTGTGTGCCTGATACCAGTTCCATTATCTCATAAGATATTTAAGGACATTCTCACAGGGGTGCGGATACTTGCATGTGTAATTTTAGCTAAAGGCGACAATAAAGCTAGGACCAAGCCTTTGTGTTTGTGGAGCTTTATAAGGCCCATTTTAATATCTTCAGTGTTATGCTTTAGTTTTAAGCTACACAAACGTTTGCTAATTCTTTTATGCGTAACATCAAACTGGTGTGCAATCAATATGGTCCACGCGTTTAAAATGATCAATACAATATATAAATTGCAAATGCTTTGCTTTGTAAAATGGTTTGGGTCAAAATCCTACTCGAGGTTTTCCTGTTTCCGGGGGGTTTACAGGAGTATTAAAGATCTCAGTACCAGTAGGGGGGAGGGGGGGTTTAATCGAGTAAAAACCAAGAGGGGGGAAATCTTAGAAATATTAGGACTAAAAATGATACTTTATGCTCTAGAAAAAGATATATGCTAATCATGAGTAATGTCTTTCCAACACTTCACTATATTACTCATGCGAGAAAAATGTTCAACCTTAATATATTAATACCGTGTGCACTCTGAAATGCCAGCTGAAAGGTAAAAAAAAAAAGGAACCAACTGCCCCTGTGGAGTGAACGCTCGGCTTGGGGGGTAACGAGTCGTATGATTTCCACCATTAGCGGATGTAAGCGTCGATGAAAGTGCGAGGGTTAATAAATTAATGGACCTGAAGTAGGAGGAGATGCCAGGAATAATTCACCTTTTAGGTAACAACCCTTCAATTAGGGCTCCTGACCATCAAGGACAGTTGGCATTAAGGTATACACTGGTTGGTGGGCTCTTACTACATTAATCAACTGTATTTGTCTATTTGTTGAGTCCTGGTATATCTTAACTTATGGGTTAATGTATTGAGTCCTTAAATTTATGCGTAGCAGTTATTATCTTAATGGTAATTCGACAATTTGTGGTTTATGCCTAGTCTTCCGTATTATGGTTTATGTCCGTTCATCGTGTCTCCAATGTACAAATATGTAAATAATGTGTACATATATGGTTAAAATAACAATATGGTGTTAATACATAGTATATCCCCAAGAATATAATATTATGCACTATATATATATATATATAATACCCATATATGTATTCAGAGGGTAGTTTAATGTAGAGCGCGGGCTTTGGGAGCCGGCGGCGGGAGTTTGAGCCTCTCCTCTCTGATCGGGCGGGAGTTAGACCCCCCCTCCCCCCACTCCTGAACCGGGGCAGGAGTTAAATCCCCTCCTCCCCTCTGAGCAAGAGGGAGGGATTTAATCTCCGGCCTCCGGTTTACAAGACCGACGCTCTTTTACTGAGCTACTGATGCATGTTCATTTGAGTATTTTATTTTCAGTCCAACCTGATATTGGAATTAGTACAAGAAAGATTAAGAAGTAAATAACAGATGCTAGTTGTCCGATAATGATGTAGGGGTCTTCTACAGGTATTCCGCCGATTCATGTTAGGATGGTTATGTCTGCAACCAGGGTTCAGAACATTAGCTGCCCCATGGGACGAAAGTTTAGCCCCCGTTGCTTGGACGTGTGCAGGATGGGTACGAGCATCAAGATTAAGATAGAGAAGAGTAGGGCCAGTACGCCCCCCAGTTTGTTTGGGATTGAGCGTAAAATTGCATAAGCAAATAAAAAATATCATTCTGGTTTGATATGTGGAGGGGTGATTAATGGGTTGGCTGGGGTGAAGTTGTCTGGGTCTCCTAACAGGTTTGGTGAAAATAGGGCCAAGTTGATAAGGGCGATTAAAAGAGCTGCAAAGCCGAGTAGGTCTTTATAGGAAAAATATGGGTGGAAGGAGATTTTATCAGTGTTTGAGTTTAAACCTGTGGGGTTGTTGGAGCCTGTCTCGTGAAGAAATAGAAGGTGAATAAGTGTTGCGGCTGCTACAATAAAGGGGAGTAGGAAGTGAAAGGCGAAGAAACGGGTTAGAGTGGCATTGTCAACAGAGAACCCCCCTCAAACTCATTGTACTAAGTCATTTCCGATGTAGGGCACAGCTGATATCAGGTTTGTAATTACTGTTGCACCTCAAAATGATATTTGTCCTCAGGGCAAGACGTAACCCACAAAGGCAGTTGCTATTACAAGAAGTAGTAATACGACGCCGATATTTCAGGTTTCTTTATACAAATACGACCCGTAATATAAGCCTCGTGCGATGTGTATATAGATGCAGATGAAGAAGAGTGATGCTCCGTTGGCGTGCATATTTCGGATTAGTCAACCGTAGTTGACATCTCGGCAGATGTGATTAACTGAGGAAAAAGCTGTTGTGATGTCGGAGGTGTAGTGTATTGCCAGAAATAGGCCGGTTAGGATTTGGGCCCCCAAGCATAGGCCTAGGAGAGAGCCAAAATTTCATCAAACGGAGATGTTTGATGGGGCAGGTAGGTCCACAAGAGCATTGTTGGCAATTTTTAAAAGGGGGTGGGTTTTGCGTAGGTTGGCCATTAACAGGTTTCTGTAGTTAAACTATAACGGTGGTTTTTCAAGTCGTTGATCCTGGTTAGAGTCCTGGCAGAAATTATGACTTATTTAATGTTTTTCTTGTTAGCGGGGTTAATCTTTGGTCTTATCGGGGTGGCTTCTAATCCTTCTCCATATTTTGCTGCTTTGGGCCTCGTCATGATAGCCGGCATGAGTTGTGGTGTCATTTTGAGTTACGGGGGATCATTTTTGTCGTTGGTATTATTTTTGATTTATTTGGGCGGCATATTGGTTGTGTTTGCCTATTCTGCGGATCTGGCTGCTGAGCCCTACCCAGAGAGCTGGGGGAGTTCGGGAGTTGTGTTTTATAGTGGTTTTTATTTTTTTCTTGTTGTGGCTGCCCTGGTGTTCTTTTATGAAGGGTGATTTCAAAGTTCTTGGGTGCCAGTAGATGAGTTATCTGATTTGTCATTGCTTCGGGGTGACACGTCAGGTGTAGCTGTGATGTATTCTTCTGGCGGTGTGATATTGGTTGCAGCTGCTTGTTCACTTTTATTGACACTGTTTGTTGTTTTAGAGTTGACGCGTACTTTTAATTGGGGGGCCTTCCGTGTGCTTTAGTAAAGCAGGGACAAAGTGAGTGTGAGTGTAAGGGTAAAAAGCATTAAAAAGGTTTTGACAGCCCCTTTTTGTGCATTACTTGTGCTGGTAATTAAGGGCTTGTTAAGGGCTGTGGTTGCTTTAGGACCAATTTTTTCTATCCAGGTTGTGTCGATTGTTTGGGAGGCAATTTTTTGTCCGAATGAGAGTGTGCTAGTAGGGGTGAGTCGGTGCATAATGGTTGGATAAAAACCCAACATATTGGAAAATATGTGGGGGGTTCGTATCGGGGTGGATTTTAACTGCTTGGATGTATTATTAGCCAGTTCTAGGGCCAGTATTAGTCCTAATGCGGAAACTATTAGTGCTGCTAGTTTGAGGGTGGCGGGTATGGTTATAATTGGGGTTTTAATGGGTGACATGTTAGATGTGATTAGTAGGCCTGCGATAATACTTCCTCAGGCGAGGCGTTTAATAGGGTTGATCACTAATTTGTTGTTTTCGTTGATCGGGGTGAAGGGGTTGAACCGTGGGTGGCCCATGGTTACGAAGTAGATTACTCGAAGGCTGTAAACAGCAGTAAATGAGGTAGCCAGGATTGTTAAAGTAAGGGCCCAGGCGTTGAGATGGGAGGTGTTTATGGCTTCAATAATAGCATCTTTAGAAAAAAAACCGGCTAGGAAAGGCATCCCAGTTAGTGCCAGGCTTCCTAAAGTCAGAGATGATGAGGTAAAAGGTGCTAAGTGATGCATACCTCCTATTTTACGAATATCTTGCTCGTCGGCCAGGCTGTGGATAATTGATCCTGAGCACAAAAAGAGTATTGCTTTGAAGAAGGCGTGTGTACAAATATGCAGGAATGCTAGTTGGGGCTGGTTCAGCCCGATTGTCACTATTATAAGGCCTAGTTGACTTGATGTTGAAAATGCTACGATTTTTTTGATGTCGTTTTGTGTTAGTGCGCAGATGGCTGTGAATAAAGTGGTTAATGCACCGATACATAAGCAAATAGTCAAAATAAGCGGGTTGTCTTTGATTAAGGGGCTTATCCGAACTAGTAGGAAGACACCAGCTACAACTATTGTGCTGGAGTGTAGTAGGGCAGATACCGGAGTGGGGCCCTCTATGGCGGAGGGCAGCCATGGGTGAAGTCCAAATTGTGCGGACTTCCCTGTTGCGGCTAGCACTAAGCCTAAGAGGGGTAAGGTGAGGTCTTTTTCTTTGGACAGGGTGAATATTTGATCCATGTCTCACGAGCTGATATTGGTAGCAATTCATGCCATGGCCATGATAAGGCCGATATCGCCGATTCGGTTGTATAGGACTGCTTGAAGGGCTGCTGCGTTGGCATCTGATCGCCCGTATCATCACCCGATTAAGAGAAATGATATGATTCCAACACCCTCCCACCCGATAAATAGTTGGAACATGTTGTTAGCTGTGACTAGGGTAATTATGGCAATTAGAAATGCGAGGAGGTATTTAAAGAACCGATTAATGTTTGGGTCCGATTGTATGTATCAAGATGCAAACTCTAGGATTGATCATGTTACGTACAAGGCTACTGGGGTGAAGATGGTGGAGTATGAGTCGAATTTGAAACTAATGTTAATGTCAAAGTCAAACAGGTTCATTCAGCATCAAGTGGTGGTAATGGTTTCTGTGCCTTCATTGAGAAATAAGAAAAGGGGTACAAGGCTGGCGAAAAAGGCTATTTTAACAGAGGTTTTTACCCACACTATTGATCAGGTGGGTGGGCAAGAGGTTTGGGTTATCGAAGAGATAATTGGTAGTGTTAATAATACAAAAATAATTAAAAGGGTTGATGATATTACGATTGAGTTGAAGTACATGACTACTGCTTGGACTTGCACCAAGAGTTTTTGGTTCCTAAGACCAATGGATGTCTGTTATCCTTCAGAAGTTGTGAGTGAGCCTCGGGGTTCAACTGAGGGGGCAGAAATTAGCAGTTTCTGTTGTCTGCGGACCTCTCTCGGTGAGTAAGGTGGTTTTAACACCTATTTTTAGAATCACAATCTAAGGTTTTATTTAAACCATACTCACAGAAAAGTCAGCCGCATAGTAATTCTGGTTTTAAAATTAGTAAGAGAAGGGGGGTAAGGTGAAGAGTTATTATAAGGTGTTCTCGGGAATGTGAGGGTTCTACATGAACGAGGTGGTTAGTTAAGGGGCCTCGCTGTGTTGTAAGGAACAAATACAGGGAGTATCCGGCTGTGATCAAAGTCCCCAGGCCTGTTAAAATAATTGTCCAAGGAGTTCATTTAAAAAGAGATGAGATGATTAATAGTTCCCCCATCAAGTTGGGGAGGGGTGGAAGGGCCAGGTTCGCTAGGCTAGCTGCGAATCACCAAGCAGTCATCAAGGGGAGGATTGTTTGTAGTCCTCGAGCCAAGACCATTGTTCGAGTGTGCGTTCGTTCATAGTTTGTGTTGGCTAAGCAAAATAGTATTGATGAAGTTAGTCCGTGGGCGATCATTAAGACTAGGGCCCCTGTAAAACCTCATGGTGTTTGAGTGAGGATGCCCCCTGCCACCAAGCCCATGTGGCTTACTGATGAGTAGGCGATTAGTGATTTTAAATCTGTTTGTCGTAAACAAATGGAGCCTGTTATGACAACGCCTCAAAGGGCTAGGATTATAAATGGGTAGCTTATTTCTTTGTTGAGAGCTTCTAGCATGATGATTAGTCGTATGATGCCATATCCCCCCAACTTGAGTAGGACAGCGGCTAGTACTATTGAACCTGCAATTGGTGCTTCTACATGGGCTTTGGGGAGTCACAGGTGTACTCCGTACAGAGGTATTTTTACAAGGAATGCTAATAAGCAACCGGCTCACCACAGCTTATCGGCGTATGAGACAAGGCTTAAAGGGTGGGAATATTGGATGGTTAGTATAGAAAGGGTGCCGATGTTGTTTTGTAGCAGGAGTAGTGCTACCAGAAGGGGCAGGGATCCTGCGAGTGTATAAAACAAGAAATATGTTCCTGCATTTAAACGCTCTTTTTGATTACCTCATCGGGTAATAATCAGGAGCGTTGGGATTAGTGTGGCTTCAAATATCACATAAAACAAGATAAGTTCTGTTGCGCTGAAGGCTATAATTAGAAAGATTTGTAGGAGGATGAGTAGTGAGATATAAATGCGTTGGCGATTCTCAGGCTCAGCGGATATGTGGTTTTGGCTGGCTAGAATTATTAAGGGTAGAAGTCAACAAGTCAGAATCAGTAGGGGGGTTGAAAGTGGGTCTGTGGCTATGAGTTGGTTAAGTGTAGATCAGCCTGTTTCCAAGGGTCATTTAGTTCAATGGAGGCTAATTAGTGCGATTGTAAAGCTACAGGTTAGGGTAGATGTTCACAATCATTTATGAGGTGCGAGTCAAGTTGTTGGAATTAGCATTATTGTGGGGATAAGGACTTTTAACATTGTAGAATATTCAAGGCTTTGAGGTGGTCTGTTCCATGGGTGCGTGAGGTGGCTACAAGTAAGGCTAATCCGACACTTGCTTCACATGCAGAAAAGGTTAAGAGGATTATTGGCGAGGGGGAAAAACTAATGGATTCGAGTTGAAGGGTTCATAGTGAGAGGGCCACATATAGTGAGAGTATTATACCCTCCAAACAGAGCAGGGCAGATAGTAAATGGGTGCGGTGGAACGATAAGCCTATTAGGCCGAGGGTAAAAGTGGTTGAAAAGGCAAAATGTGTAGGGGTCATGTGATGATCGTGGGTTTTAACCACGTGTTTTTGAGCCGAAATCAAATGTTTTAATTAAACTAACCACCTACTCTGCTCATTCTAAGCCTCCCTGGGCTCACTCGTAGATTAGGCCAAGAGTGAGTAGGATGAGTACTAAAGAGGCCCACATAAAAGTGATAATAGGCGAAGTGAGTTGAGTGCTTCAAGGAAGTGGGAGTAGAAGTGCGATTTCCAGGTCAAATAGGATAAATAAGATGGCGATTAAGAAAAATCGTAGTGAGAAGGGTAATCGGGCTGACCCCAGGGGGTCAAATCCGCACTCGTAGGGGGATAGTTTGTCTGCACATGGGTTTATTTGCGGGAGTCAGAATGATACCAAGGCAAGGATTGTTGACAGTGCGATGGTAATGGTTATGATTGTGGTGAGTAGGTTCATTATCTTTTCTTGGGTTTTAGCCAAGACCGTGTGATTGGAAGTCACTCATACTTGTATACTAAAAAGATTAAGATCCTCATCAATAGATTGAGACATACAGGAATAATCATACTACATCGACGAAGTGTCAGTATCAGGCAGCGGCTTCAAATCCAAAGTGGTGGCCGGATGTGAAGTGGTATTGGATTTGTCGAATAAGGCAAACTGCTAAAAATGTTGAGCCGATGATGACATGGAGACCATGAAAGCCTGTTGCTACAAAAAAGGTTGAACCATACACACCATCTGCGATCGTGAAGGGGGCCTCGTAGTACTCCATGGCTTGGAGGAATGTGAAGTAAAAACCGAGAATAATGGTTAGGGCTAGAGACTGGATAGCTTGTTTTCGTTTACCCTCTATTATACTGTGGTGGGACCAGGTTACTGTCACCCCTGAGGCCAAGAGGACTGCTGTGTTGAGCAGGGGTACTTCAAAGGGGTCGAGGGTGGTAATTCCTGAGGGCGGTCAGCAGCTTCCCAGTTCTGGCGTGGGGGCTAGGCTGGCATGGTAGAAAGCTCAGAAAAACCCCAAGAAAAAGAATACTTCAGAAGTAATAAACAGGATTATACCGTATCGTAGCCCTTTTTGTACGGGTGGTGTGTGGTGTCCTTGGAAGGTTCCTTCGCGGATAACATCTCGTCATCACTGAAGCATTGTTAGAAGTAGGATAAATATGCCCAGGGTTATAAGAATCATTGAGTTAAAGTGGAATCAAATGGCTAAACCAGATGTTAAAAGGAGGGCGCCAATTGCGCCTGTTAGGGGCCAGGGGCTTGGGTCTACTATGTGATATGCGTGTGCTTGATGTGCCATTAAACGTTTTCTTGTAGGTATAGGCTTAGTAGTAGTACAAAGACATATGCTTGGATTATTGCAACTGCTACTTCTAGCAGTGTTAAGAGGAGTAAAAGAGCGGCTGTTGCTATTGCTACTACTGGTATTACTGATATTAGGACAAACACTGCTGTAGCGATGAGTTGGATTAATAGGTGGCCTGCTGTTAAATTTGCTGTGAGTCGAACACCCAGGGCAAGGGGGCGGATAAATAAACTAATGGTTTCAATAATGATTAATACAGGGATCAGTAGCGTGGGGGTTCCTTCTGGTAATAGGTGGCCTAGCGAGTGGGTTGGTTGGTTTCGTATGCCAACGATGACGGTTGCGAGTCAAAGGGGTACAGCTAAGCCTAGGCTTAGTGAGAGTTGTGTGGTGGGTGTAAATGTGTAAGGTAGTAAGCCTAACATGTTGAGGGTGATTAACAGGGTTATGAGTGAGCTAAATATCAATGCTCATTTGTGGCCTCCTGTGTTGACAGGGAGCAAAAGCTGGTGGGAGAATCGGTTAAGGGACCAACCCTGTAGCGATAGCAAGCGGTTGTTTAATCAGCGAGATGAAGGGGTCGGGAATAATACCCAGGGAAGTATAAGTGCTAGAGCTATCAGGGGGATACCTAGAAGTGTGGGACTTATGAACTGATCGAAAAAGCTTGTTACCATTGTCAGTTTCAGGGGGTTGTTTTTAGGGCTTTAGTGGCTGAGGGGTTAGGCTCATTCGGGTACTTGTGTGATATTACCTTGGGTGGAACAATGATGGTGAGAATTAGCCATGTGAAAATGAAAATTACAAGTCATGGGGCGGGGTTTAATTGTGGCATGCCGCTAGGGGTGGTGGGGAGTCACCTGTCTTTAGCTTAAAAGGCTAACGCTGGACCCTTTGTAGCTTCTTAGCGAGGCATCTTGGAGTATTAAGGATGATCAGTTTTCAAAGTGTTCTAGAGGTACTGCTTCTACAACAATGGGTATAAAGCTGTGGTTAGCGCCGCAGATTTCTGAGCATTGGCCGTAGAATACACCTGGTCGTGATGTGATAAAGGCTGTTTGGTTTAAGCGGCCGGGTACGGCGTCCATTTTAACTCCTAGGGAGGGCACAGTTCATGAGTGAAGAACATCTTCTGCTGAGACTAAGACACGAATAGGTGATTCAACGGGGATTACTATTCGGTGGTCGGCCTCTAATAATCGAAATTGGCCGGGTGTCAGATCTTGAGTCGGGAGTATGTAGGAGTCAAAGCCCAGGTCTTCGTAGTCAGTGTACTCATAGCTTCAGTACCACTGGTGGCCCACTGCTTTAATAGTTAGATGTGGGTCGTTTACTTCGTCCATTAGGTATAGAATTCGTAGTGATGGTAGGGCAATCAAGATGAGAATAATTGCAGGCAGGATGGTTCAAATGATTTCAATCTCTTGGGAGTCCAGGAGAAATTTGTTTGTTAGTTTCGTGGTAACCATGGCTACAATAATGTAGAGCACAAGAGTGCTGATAAGGAATACGATTATTAGGGCATGATCGTGGAAGTGAAGTAGTTCTTCTATTACAGGTGATGCTGCGTCCTGAAATCCTAGTTGTGAGGGGTGGGCCATTGTTTAAGGTGTGCGAGGGTTCAACTCACGACTTTGCTTTGACAAAGCAGTGTAATACTTTACTAACATCTTATTAAGAGAGTGGCAGATCGGTTATGCTAATGGCTTGAAACCATTTGACGGGGGTTCAACTCCCTCCTTTCTCGTCTAACTGTGTTGTACTTGCACGAAGGCAGGTTCTTCAAATGTGTGGTAGGGTGGGGGGCAGCCATGAAGTCACTCAACATTTGTTGAGGCTAGTTCAACTGATATAACTTCCCGTTTGGTAGCAAATGCTTCTCAGATAATAAACAAGAATATGATTACAGCAACTAATGAGATTAGTGAGCCGATGGATGACACAGTGTTTCATAGTGTGTAGGCGTCCGGGTAGTCTGAGTATCGACGGGGTATGCCCGCTAAGCCTAAGAAGTGTTGTGGGAAAAAGGTGAGATTTACACCTGCAAATATTACCCCGAAGTGGATTTTGGTTCATGTGTCATGTAAGGTATAACCTGTGAATAGTGGGAATCAGTGCACGAAGCCTGCTATAATTGCAAACACAGCCCCCATTGACAACACATAGTGAAAATGGGCCACTACATAGTAAGTATCATGGAGTACGATATCTAGAGAGGAGTTTGCCAGAACAATCCCCGTAAGTCCTCCTACGGTGAAGAGGAAGATAAAGCCCAGGGCTCATAATAGGGGGGTTTCTCATTTAATAGCCCCTCCGTGCAAGGTGGCTAGTCAACTGAAGACTTTAACGCCTGTGGGAATGGCGATAATTATAGTGGCGGAGGTAAAATATGCTCGGGTGTCTACATCTATCCCGACAGTGAATATGTGGTGGGCTCAGACAATGAAGCCTAAGAGTCCAATTGCTATCATAGCCCACACTATGCCCATATAGCCAAAAGGTTCTTTTTTGCCTGAATAATAGGCCACAATGTGCGAGATTATGCCGAATCCGGGAAGGATCAAAATGTATACTTCGGGGTGGCCAAAGAATCAGAATAAGTGTTGGTAAAGAATTGGGTCACCTCCCCCGGCAGGGTCAAAGAAGGTTGTGTTCAGGTTACGATCAGTGAGAAGTATTGTGATGCCTGCTGCCAGTACTGGGAGTGATAAAAGTAGAAATACGGCAGTGATTAATACGGCCCAGACGAACAGGGGAGTCTGGTA
>NC_142403.1:14120308-14164578 GCF_059441095.1 Idiotropiscis lumnitzeri
GAGAGAGAGAGAGAGAGAGAGAGAGAGAGAGAGAGAGAGAGAGAGAGAGAGAGTGTTAAAAAAGGGCTGCTGTACAAGGAAGCAGAGATATGAATTTACTTGTCATTAAAGTTGGTTTATTGTTCCCGCGGACATATTACGCGGAAGACCCAAGCATGTCTAATAGTTTATCCCGACAAGCGGGATGGTTTGCATAGGAATTGGCTATTTGACTTGTTTGTTTATTCTGCGTGTCATGTGTTAGTGTGCGAGGCCGAGGTTGACGGATTCGTGGGGTGGGGGGGTCTTGGCGTTGGTTATTGTTGATGAGTGAGGCCAAATGACTAGCAGACGGAGGCGCACAGACGAATTGTTGTAAAGTCGCGGTGGTAAATGACTCACATGTGTGACGGACTGGCGTGAACCCGGCCCGACCGCGTCTCATTAGCTGCTAGGCTACGTGTCAGGCTAGCGACCTCATTGTTTTCAAGCAGCAATCCGTCACCATCTTTTTGATCGTTTGATTCATTAGGAATTGCCTGGAATGGCTTATTAGTGGTCTTAAAGCAATTGAGGCAAAATGGGTACTTGCCCAGCTGGGAAGATGATTTGATGAAAGATGATGAACACTTCAAATAGTTTGCAATGCCGTTTCATGTTGTAATTAGCGTTAATACTGCGTTTAGCAGCTCGGAGAGCAAATTTTGGTTTTGATAGATTATGGCCCTTTTTGACTACTTGCATACAAATCCGTATATAGGTATACAGTAATTCTTTTCATATTTATGATTTCAGAATTTGCAGTATTTTTTTTGGGCGCCACCTTGCGGCGTCTTCTGTTGAAAGAAATATTTTGAAGTGAGGTGAGAGCCTCATTTGGTCATGCCACAGCCTTGTCTAATACCAAACAAGTGCTTTGTCGCCCTCTTGTGGTCATTAAAATAAAAATGATTGCAAACCTTTTTGTGTGGGCGTTAGATTACCGCAGGAACATTGTACCTTGATTTTGTGAGTGCTCCACCTTAACGAGCCATTGAGCGCAAACGGTGCAGCAACACATGTAGTCAGCTAATTATTTTCAGCCGTATTCTTTATCATCTGCGAAGAACAACTCATATTATTGAAACACAGTCTATATAAAGTACACATCTGTTGGGTTTTCCTAATTTAAAATACAAATATACCCGAAATGCCCCCTGTTTAGTGGTTCGGGAACAAACCAGCGATTGACTGCTGACCAGTCCAGGCTGGATCCTGTCTACCTCATTTTCCCGTTTTTTTGACTGCACAGTGGCTTGAGGAGTCGGATGACGCAATACTTGCTGTTTGTTTTGACTATCGCTGCTGACCTTGTGTGCTGAGACGCAGCGCCCACCAAACCACGAGCACCCCCCTCCTCACACACACACACACACACGCACACTTGACGGCTTCGCCCACATTGTCATGCGGGCACCGCGCGTCGTCTTGTGCCCTGCACCCTGACATTTTAGCTTTGCCCCCCTCTTCGCCCTGTCCCTTCTCGTTACGAGGCGCGTTCCATTGCTGTCACAATGGCTCTTTCAGCAGCATGTGCAGCTCCAGCTCGTGTGGCGTGTACGCGTATGCGTGCTTTTCCCGTCTGGCGAATCATTTATACGTAGTGCTTCTCAAAGGGCCAGAAATTGGGGATAGTATGTTGCATTTAGGAAATGAATGAACTGCTTCAGTGAGTATTTATTTATTTATTTATTTTTAATTTCTGCATGTCAAAAAACATTGCTTGCTTGAAGCTTACTTCCAAATATAAAAAAAAAAAAGTCGGTCTCGTAATCCTTAAGCCAAACTGATTAACTTATCCAGCTGCAATGAACCAAAAATGTCAATCAGCTGTCATCTTGAATTTAAAAAGGACCATTTAGCAATCAAATATATGAAAATCTTTATCTTTTCCTGGTTTGTATAATTTAGGTTCAGAGACGTCGCTTTCAACATCACGCACGATTGTAAGCTGTCATATGTGAGGCGCGAGCGATTCTTTTCCAAGTTCCTTTCTATTGAAGCTCATGAATATTTAGAAAAGTTTGAAAAGCCAAAACACTTAAGACGCTTTTCAACATTCAGCGCATCAAAAAGCGCTCCTCACTGCGTCCGCGCGGTCGCAGTCTGTCCATCTTTTCAAGTTTCCCTTCATTAGCCTCGGCCGTGTCGCGGCTGCTCTGCAAATTGGCCTCCGAAGAAACGAACGGCAGGCTGTGTTGATGTGAGGAGCTGCTGTGTCAGTAATCATTGACTGGCACGGGCTTTCCTTTCCCACAAAGGTAATTGATACGAGGGCGGCGGTCAAGAAATGATGACGAGGACAAAACAACAACACTGCCATGTCATCCATCCTTGACACTCATTTTGACATTTTTCGCTTTTAGGAGTGCGTCTTGTCGCATCGCCTGATTTTTTTTTTAAAAGTTGTTCTTTGTAGAAGGATTTCCCGCCATATGATAACACCAAAGCCTTTACTAATAGGAAAGTAGTAATTAGTCTGGAAAAAGTATCGTTCATTTCGACTGAGAGACCAAGCTCTTATGTTTGTCATGGAGAACCAAGTTTAGTCTGGGTCGTTAGTGGAGGTTTTCAAAATGAAGCCATTTCTTTTTAATTGTAATGTTGTAAGATAAATTTCAGGATCATAATTTGTGGTAGATTTACCGCTAAGCAATTATACCAATTTTATTTGGGGGGTGTCATGACCCGTGTCTGCCACGTCAGTGTTTTTGTTGTTATTTTCTTCCCTCCTTCCTGCCATGTGCCTTTTGTTATTGTTTTCATCACCTCCCTGCCATGTGCCTTTGTTATTGTTTTCGTTCTCACCAGCTACGCACCTGTTCCTAGTCATCATCACGCACCTGTTCCTAGTCATCATCACGCACCTGCTTCCCATCTGCTCCCCTAAGTACCCGGACTATTTAAACCTTCCAGACCGACAACGCAGTGTCGGGTCATTACCCTGTTTGCCTCCTGTTGCCACGTCACCTCGGACTCTCACGACTTGCGCTTCGCTCCCGTTGTTGCACTTGTCTTCGTTCCCTGTCCGCCTGGCTCGTTCCCGTCTCGTGTTTGGTCCTTGTCATCGTCCGGTTAGTCTCGTTCAGTTGCCTGTGTTGTTTCTTTGCCCACGCCCCGTTGTTCGTCCCCACCAAGCTCCACAATAAATCTCCTTAAAGCTTCACCTACCCCTGCTTCCTCGCTTCTTGGGTCCACCTCCTCATCGCCGCAAGGCGACTCCTGACAGAATGACCCGACCTCGAAAAAAGGACCCAGCGAGGGGCTCGCGGCGGCGTCATGGACACCGCCGCACGGACCCCCCCCACCAACCCGCCGATCAGCTCAGCGCCACGTCTGCCACGCTACCCGCTTCCCCAGATTACGAGGACTTGTTCGAAAAGACCGCCTACCTTTTGGACTCCCGCCGCGCTGAGTTGGGCGCACGACTGGCCCAGATAGCGGAGCAGGTGGCCTCGATCGCGGAGAAGGGCGCCGCCGCGGTACCACCCCGGGAGACTATCATGGAGCTGACAGCTCAGATGGTGGAGCTGGAGGTCAAGATGGTGGAGAGCATGAGGCTGGCACAGCTGGCCGACCGACAGCTGGCTGAAAGGCGTCCCGCTTCCACGTCATCTGCCGCAACCCACGTCGCCTCCACGTCCGTAGCAGCAACCCACGTCGCCTCCACGTCAGCTGCAGCAACCCATGCAGCCCCCACGTCAGCTGCACCGACCGTGCAGCCTCCGGTGCCTGCCCCTCACCAGCCTGCCGACCAGCCCCGTACCTCGTCTTCCTTTCACGGTAACGCCCTCGTCTTCCTTCCCGACCTTCCTCCACACTGTACCATTGATTCCGATTACGACGACAATTTTGATCACCAGGCCAATTCACCCACTCACGCTTTAGTTGATAATGATTTAGCAGATGATTCTGAGCACTATGCCCCGCACGTTTTTGTCGACTCGGATCACGAGTACGATGCAGACCACATCTACGCCTTGTTAGACGCTCAGCGCCACCCGGACACAGTTAGTACCAGTCACTTTTTCCCCCCCGAACCATTCCTGACACCTTTTTCGTTTGAGTCTTCCAAGACCACCTCCCAATCCACCTCGCGCACTTCACGTCCCAAATCACGTAGATCACGGCCACGTCGTTCCCCTCGTTCACCATCGGTTTTAGCACCTGCTCACGTTCCCCTGGCACCCCCTAGCTCGCGTTCACCAGCCCCTGTAACCTTGGTCCCGCGTGTTCCCCATTCCCCTGATTCCCTATGGCGGCAGGCTGATAGGGATCAGGGCCCCCGGTTCGGCTGTGCCCGGACCGACTGCTGCATCCGGCCCTCTGTCGCCCCCCCGCCAGCTACTGAACTTTGTCCCGGCTCCTCTCCAGCCGCAGCGTCCCATCCCGGCTCTCTGCCAGCTGCTGAGCCCCGTCTCAGCTCCCCGCTAGCTGCTGAGCCCCGTTCCGGTTCCTCCCCAGCTGCTGAGCCCCTTCCCGGCTCCCCGCCAGCTGCTGAGCCCCTTCCCGGCTCCCCGCCAGCTGCCGAGCCCCGTTCCGGTTCCCCGCCAGCTGCCGCGCCCCGTGCCGGCTCCCCGCCAGCAGATGAGTCCCGTTCCGGCTCCCCGCCAGATGATAAGCCCCGTCCCGGTTCCCCCCGAGCTGCTGGGGCCTGTTCTGGCCTCCCGAGAGCTGCTGACCCCCGCTCCGGCGCCTCGCCAGCGCTTCAAGTTCCTGTTCCGGCGGAGCACGTCCTGCGTCCGCCACAAGTCCCTGTTCCGGCGGAGCACGCCCTGCGTCCGCCACCAGTCCCTGTTCCGGCGGAGCACGCCATGCGTCCGCCACAAGTCACAGTTCTGGCGGAGCACGTCCTGCGTCCGCCACAAGTCCCTGTTCCGGCGGAGCACGTCCTGCGTCCGCCACAAGTCCCTATCCCGGCGGAGCACGCCCTGTGTCCGCCATCAGTCCCTGTTCCTGCGGAGCACGCCATGCGTCCGCCACAAGTCCCTGTTCTGGCGGAGCACGTTCTGTGTCCGCCACAAGTCCCTGTTCTGGCGGAGCACGTCCTGCGTCCGCCACCAGTCCCTGTCCCGGCGGAGCACGCCCTGTGTCCGCCATCAGTCCCTGTCCCGGCGGAGCACGCCCTGTGTCCGCCATCAGTCCCTGTTCCGGCGGAGCACGTCCTGCGTCCGCCGCAAGTCCCTGTTCCGGCGGAGCACTCCATGCGTCCGCCCCAAGTCCCTGTTCCGGCGGAGCACGCCATGCCTCCGCCACAAGTCCCTGTTCTGGCGGAGCACGTCCTGCGTCCGCCACAAGTCCCTGTTCCGGCGGAGCACGCCATGCGTCCGCCACAAGTCCCTATCCCGGCGGAGCACGTTCTGCGTCCGCCCCCAGTCCCTGTTCCGGCGGAGCAGGCCCCGCGTCCGCCACAAGTCCCAGTTCTGGCGGAGCACGCCTTGCGTCCGTCACAAGTCCCTGTCGCGGCGGAGCACGCCCTGCGTCCGCTACCAGTCCCGGTCCCCGCTGCGCCCGGCCCGCCGCGGCTCCAAGTCCCGTTCTCGGCGGCGTCCGATGAACCGCCGTCGCCACTCGCCTCTGGCCCTGCGGTGCCAGATGAACCACCGCCACTTCTCGCCTCCGTGTCGGCGGCGTCCGACGATCCACTACCGCTCCAGATTCCTGCCTCAGCGGTGGACGATGACCAGCCGCCGCCTGCCGCCCTTGCCTCGGCGGCATCCGACGAACCGCCGCCGCTCCACGTTCCTGTCTCAGCGGGGTTGGAGGACCAGCCGCCGTGCCACGTTCCGGTCTCGGCGGGGTTCGAGGACCAGCCGCCACTCCACGTTCCTGTCTCGGCGGGGTTCGAGGACCAGCCGCCGCTCCACGTTCCTGTCCCGGCGGGGTTCGAGGACCAGCCGCCGCTCCACGTTCCTGTCCCGGCGGGGTGCGATGACCTGCCGCCGCTCCACGTTCCTGTCTCAGCGGGGTTGGAGGACCAGCCGCCGGGCCACGTTCCGGTCTCGGCGGGGTTCGAGGACCAGCCGCCGCTCCACGTTCCTGTCTCGGCGGGGTTCGAGGACCAGCCGCCGCTCCACGTTCCTGTCTCGGCGGGGTTCGAGGACCAGCCGCCGCTCCACGTTCCTGTCCCGCGGGCACTCGACGATCATCCGCCGCTCCAAGTTCCCGTCCCGCCGGCGTTCGACGACCAGCCACAGCTCCACGTTCCTGCTTCGGCGGGGCTCGACGACCTGCCGCCGCTCCACGTTCCTGTCTCGGCGGGGTTCGACGACCAGCCGCCGCTCCACGTTCCTGACTCGGCGGGGCTGGACGACCAGCCGCCGCTCCACGTTCCGGTCTCGGGTGCGCCCGGACGTCCGCCTGAGTGTTCACGGGTGGACTTGTTGATCGGGCCTCCCGGACGCCCGCCTGAATGGCCCCGTCGGGACTCGCTGGTCTGGCCCCCTGGACATCCGCCAGACTGGCCTAGTTCGCGGGCCTTGGTCCCGCCTCCCGGCCGTCCGCCCGAATGGCCCCGTCGGGACTCGCTGGTCTGGCCCCCTGGACATCCGCCAGACCAGCCTAGTTCGCGGGCCTTGGTCCCGCCTCCCGGACGTCCGCCCGAATGGCCCCGTCGGGGCTCGCTGGTCTGGCCCCCTGGACATCCGCCAGACCGGCCTAGTTCGCGGGCCTTGGTCCCACCTACCGGCCCCCTTCCGCCCACCCTCGTTCTTGGACTTGGTTTCATTTTTGACTGTTTTCGTTTGGGACGTCTGGAAGCCGTCCCTTGAGGGGGGGGTACTGTCATGACCCGTGTCTGCCACGTCAGTGTTTTTGTTGTTATTTTCTTCCCTCCTTCCTGCCATGTGCCTTTTGTTATTGTTTTCATCACCTCCCTGCCATGTGCCTTTGTTATTGTTTTCGTTCTCACCAGCTACGCACCTGTTCCTAGTCATCATCACGCACCTGTTCCTAGTCATCATCACGCACCTGCTTCCCATCTGCTCCCCTAAGTACCCGGACTATTTAAACCTTCCAGACCGACAACGCAGTGTCGGGTCATTACCCTGTTTGCCTCCTGTTGCCACGTCACCTCGGACTCTCACGACTTGCGCTTCGCTCCCGTTGTTGCACTTGTCTTCGTTCCCTGTCCGCCTGGCTCGTTCCCGTCTCGTGTTTGGTCCTTGTCATCGTCCGGTTAGTCTCGTTCAGTTGCCTGTGTTGTTTCTTTGCCCACGCCCCGTTGTTCGTCCCCACCAAGCTCCACAATAAATCTCCTTAAAGCTTCACCTACCCCTGCTTCCTCGCTTCTTGGGTCCACCTCCTCATCGCCGCAAGGCGACTCCTGACAGGGGGGGCTGCAAAAATTGCGCCCCGCAGGGTGTATTTCCATGTATATCGCTATTCTACCCCAAAATGTCTCCCTGTGCATACAAAAGAAACCGACCTTCACTTGACTTCAATGTCATCTCATTTAAAGTACAATGTCATAAAAGCGGTTATTGTAGGAGGCGATTTCTGTCCTTACGATGCAATCTAATTTCCCTAATACAGTGGTAATGTACCCCGTAGGGCTCATTACCGGACTCTCGGGGTAACTGTTTGCAAGTAGACATCAAGCTGCAATAATGTACTTTTTAACGGGAATGAAACAAAAAGGCGTCACGTTGTTCCTGAAGGGCTTCCTCTATAGTTTTGTCGACAAGAACGACAACGCCCAGCTGCATTGGAGCACAATCACGTCAACGCCGAAAGATAAGCAGAGCTGCAATGTTCGTGTTAGCATTAGTGAATGGGATCGTTAATGTTGGCGTCTCATAAATGGCACATGCATTAAAGCACCGCTATGTTATTCATAACTCACTTGTAAATTTTTAGTAAACTAGGGCTGGGGAGGAAATATTTTTACTAACGTGTGGATTCTACTGTCATTAGTTAATTTTAGACTCCTCATTTTCACGTTCTACTGTCGAAAATGTCATTTTTGAGTGTGTTTAACTTTAGAAGGCGGTGCCTGGTGAGTGACGTGGGTGTCAGCGAATGAGAGTATAAAGCAGGCGTGGGCAAACTACGGCACGAGGGCCACATGCGGCCCGTTCAACGTTTTAATCCGGCCCGCCGAACTTGAAAATAATTAAGTTAATAAATCTTGTTAAAATTTCATTTTCTAATTGCTGTGGTTTTTTAAAGACATATATGTTGTTGTCATGCTTTTGTTCACTTTCATTTAAAATTAAATGTATTTTTGTTCTCCGATGAGGTGAGGTTACCAAAACACTCCATCCATCCACTCCTGGTCCGGCCCCTCTGTCAAATTTTAGAACCCGTTGTGGCCCGCCAATCAAAAAGTTTGCCCACCCCTGGTATAAAGTTAGCTGGTTGCTAACTAGCTAAACCGTTATCTCGTTTCCCTGTTGCGTTGACTTTGTAATTTGTTGCTATTGGCAGCTGTTGAATGGATATGTTAATTGTACATTTGTTCTCTTTCCATTTATTCGTGACAACCCATTTTTGTAATTTATTACATTTATTTAATTAATCGTTGCAGGCTGAGATAAAAGCTGCGAACGTTTTATCCTTTTGTTATTTTGACCAAAGCATATCACAGCCATTTTTTTTTTTTAAAGACACATTTGTGTGAAAATGCCACAATTTGTCTCCTTTAACAAAAGCAAGTGTTTTAAATAAGGTGAGGTAGACGTAATAAATGTAATTGCTTCATCGTGTCAAAATGTTGTTTTGACTTCCACTGAAGTCGCCTGCCGCTTTTTCCAAAAGAATTCTGCCGTAAACAGTGCGGAGTGATAATGAGCTACACTTCCAACAGTTTAAGGTCTTCTCACATCTCGTCTGTCATGCACTGGCTTTGAGTCACTTTGGAGAGGGATCGCGCTTTAAAAAAAACAAAAAAAACACATTTTAAAAGCCGCCATACCTCAGAAGCACAAAAAAAGGCCGACGTGCTGGGAAATGATCACCACGCAGATGCAAAAGGACCATTTGAGTCACCTGAAGACCTGGCCCCCGTGTTCCCTCCCAAACACAGCATCTACCAATGGCATCTTGAGAGTCTGTTCGGGCCCACGTCGCCATTTTCTCGCCACTTAAAGTCCCAATCCAATTTACAGTGGGAATGGAAACGCTCCAGACAGTTTAACACGGTGAGAATGTTTTTAAATGGGCGGCCTTGTTTCTTTATTAAACACCTCGGGAGGCGAGACAAAGACATAAACACAGAGTCACCGCTCCGAGATCCATTTAGGACGGGCTCTCGTATATCATCTGACGTTATTCCTGGCACATCGACTCGTCTTTCTGAAAGGATCCGATGGCCACCCAGTAGAGTTATTAGATGGAAGCACTTATCAATTTAAAAACGGCTAACAATAGATGATTTGTTGTCTCCCGCTGCACTGCCGCAGACTCTCTCTCTCTCTCGCTGCGATTACCGTCGTCAGATTTATTGCAATTAGATCAAACGCAAAGCATTAGGACGTCTCGACTTAACGTTTGAAAACACGCGTATTGATTTTTGATGCCTTGGAATTAAAAGCCGCTCAGCTCCTTTTCGTCGGCTGATGGCTTCCTCATCGTTTGGAGTGGAGCTGCACTACTCGGATGAACATTCCAGGATCCGCCCATGGTTGGCGAAAATCCGTAGGGTCGCCATATTGTAGAGGTCTGGCGGAAACCCCAATGGCCGTATTTGAACTAAAAGTGCGCATGGATGGAGTTTTCTTTCTTTTGGTATTTTGCTCGACTTAACGGGGCGTGTGCGCCGTTGTGGGATGGAACGTTGCGGCATCCCTCATTTGCATTCAAATCAGGGTGCTTGACATTGTCGCTGCGGGGAGCGCATGACATTGGCAGGTGAACTGCAAAATCCCCCCCTTGCGGATGATGTTGTCGGCCATGCTTGTGATTCTGGCAATTGAAAACCTGCACCCATGATCATGCCCCCTCTAAATCTGGTCAATTTTTGTATTTTTATTTCACAAATTGATACGACTGGTCTGTCGCCACTTTGTCAGATATTTATTTAAAGTCTTAAAAAATTGCTTGAGAATAACACTATTAACTGGCAAGATGTTTTGGGGAAAATGAGTGAAAATAGATTTTAGGTTTGACACATTTGGGTAATCCCGTTTTTTTCATCTTTGTATTTATCGCATCACTCATGGCTCTTAGACCTTTGGAAAAGAGTTTGGGGAAAATGTTGTATATTTCAACATCGCAAATCATTTTGTTGAACGTTAGCTTAATGCTAACATATGATGGGGAAATGGAAAAAAATAGGCTAACAAAAATTAGCATCCACGTTATGGTAATTGTAAACCTTACTTTACTTTAACACCCATGCCGGCATAAATTCTCTCTGATGTGAGGAAACATCAAAACAAAAATATTTCACCAATTCTCATGTGGTTTAAGACCTGTATGCAGCCAAGGGAGTTTCAATTTTTTTTTTTTAGTAATATTCCGTATATGCTATAAAGTAAGAAAAGTGAATTCATCCTGGGCAGGTCAAATTTCTGCTCCATTGAATTCCGTTTGGTGGGCTGTGTTGTGTTTGGCCGCGGCTCAGGAGCAGAGGTGTCGGGACGTTTGCCAAAGAAATACCACACAGCTCCACAAGTGCAACGGCTCTCAAACACAGATGTCTCCCTCTGGCTCTCACTCCTGTTGCTCGCTCCATCCACGCTTTTTTTTTTTATCAAGTGATTTCCATCAAATGCTGCAAAAGGGGTGGACCCACCACAAAGGATGCTGATCCAGGACTTTTCGTACATTCTCGTCAACATTCCCTTATTTCCTCTGTGAATAATGCATGAAACATAAGACGGGCATACGCGGGGAGGGTGTGTTATAGAACGCCGCTTTTTTTAGGACTCAGCAGAGGTGGGTACACGGGTCACATGATTTGGACTGGAGTAAGACTTAAGTTGTCGTCCGCACTCACAATCACACCCAGGGACAATATAGAGCAGGGGTCCTCAATCCTGTTCCTCGAGGGCCGGGGTCCTGCCTGGTTTTCCGTCTCTCCCCGCTTCAACAAACCCGATTGAAATAATCACATCATCAGATATCATTTGAATCAGGTGTGTTGCAGCAGGGAGAGATGGAAACCGGACAGGACACCGACCCTCGAGGGACAGGATCGAAGAGCCCTGTGTCAGTGTTTTTACTCAGCGTAACTCGCCCAACTTTTAAAGCGTTGGCATTTCTGTCCATTTATAATTATAGAGTAACAAGCGACGTTTCGCCACTTCATTTGTTTTGTCTGCTCTTTTGATGATCTGTTGAAAAATAAACTAAACGCTTGGATTTCAGTAGATAAAACGTCCACAGCAGGGAATGCGTTCCCGTAATGTGCCGTTTGTTTGGTTGACGGAAGAAAAGTTGTTTGCGAAAGTAGCGCGGCGTTTGAAGAGAGCACAACTTGTTGCCGATTCACATTAAGATTCCTCGGCGTTGGCATTCTCGCGTCTTTGTAGTCGTGCTTAAATGTGTTCGGTGTTGTTTGGACGCCTGGCAGATAAGGCAGCTTATCTTCATGGCTTAACATTTACAGGAACATTCAATCATCTACGGGGAATTGTGTCTATTTGTCTGACAAGCCATCACGGCGTCGTATTTTATTTTGGGCACACCTCAATCTTGCGCTTTTCCATCGACCCGATGAAGGACTATGTTTTATTCTGGGATGGCGTATTGGAGAGGGAAAAAAAAAAAAAGGGTCATGCAGTTGATGTTTTCGCAGCAAATCCTCCATCGAACGGGAAGAAGAGCGACGACTGACTGTCGCACACTTTAACTCATTGACTACCATTGACGGCTAAAGACGTCAAAGATCCATTTTTTTTTTTTTTTTTTTTAACACAGCTGGTAGTGAATGAGTTAATTGTACCGAGTCGATGCTAGCTGCCGCGCGCTAACGAGTCAGTGCCACATAAATTGGCGTATGCCCTGCAGCTATGCATTAATTATGGCATTTAAAATCAAGTGACTGTTGGAAGGACAGTGACTGTGTGAAATAATCTCACTTTTTTTTTTTTTTTTTTTGCTTCCATAAGAGAGGTGGAATACCTGCTAATGTCTTTGCTCTGATACGATAAAGAGCTCTGGTGATTGATTTCCACGCTGCCATGCCTGTGTTCCCTGAATGAATTAGACTCTGTCTCTTGGACCCCCCCACCCCCTCCTTCCTGTCTCTGTTGCGTTCGCAGAGCTCATTTGAAATACCTTAATGCCACTGGCAATCGTCTGCGTTCCGCTGGTGGCGTTTGCGAGCGGCAGATGTTAGGATTTCGGCAGCCTCGGAGACAAGCGCAAAGTGTGCCTCTCAAACAGTCGCAGTCTGAGCACACCATTTTTTTTTTCCTGCATTTGAGAATTCTCGAACACGGCTGAGCTCAGCACAGGAGATTACGGTGGAGGAAATCTTTGATTTTTTTTTTTTTTTTTTTCCTACCCGCTAATCCCTTTCAGGTTAAGAAGGAGAAAAGTTTATTCTTGAGTTTGTGCAGGCAACAATGGAGGTGAGGCAGCAAGGATTGGTCCAAGTGGTTTGGTCACGGATGAAGGTCCCAATTTAGAAGCGCTCGCTGCTTTTAGGGTGAAGACCGGTTGACTTCTGAACGCCAAGTTTGCTCATGACTCCTTTTGTGTTTGTGGTTTGAGACGCTGGTTGAAAGTTTGTTGTGGAAAATCGCCGTCTTTGATCTCTGGCTCACCCTCAGATTATCTCTGAAGATTTTGAATGCTCAGGTGAGCCTGATGCATCAATATTTGAATTACTCTTCCATTTGGGTTCCAATTTGAGTTGAGCTCAATTCTTACGAAGTAGTCTAGTTTGTTAGAGATGTCTTTGGATTCCGTTGTCATAATTGGTTCACACCAAATCTGTTGGAACGTTCCCAAGGCTTCATTCGGTGGCGTGTTCGCAACGCAGACGCTAATTCGCGCTCACGGAGAGGGGCGGGGCTTCGCGTTGTGACGACAACAGCGTTCCCGAGAGCAAACCTAGAAAAAAAAAAACAAGATTGCCGTCTTGGTCAAGTTAAAAAAAAAAAATGGATGTCCACAGGAGAACGTCCCGGAGCTGATTGGCTGCCCCGACGCAATGCGCAAAGAAAGTTATTGTTTTTTTAACTGCGCCAAAAGGGCGAATGTGCACATTTTCGCTGCTTCGTTCCGTGTACCTCCGCTTCAAAGGCATCATTCGCCGCACGGCACGCAACAGCGCCCGCTCGCGCGAACGCCTCTGACGTCAATTTAATCGCGCTGCCCGAAGCGGACACAACACCACATTCATACAGTCGCTACTTTTTGAGTTAATATACACGTAGCACGACCAGTTACTGTTGTATTTGGATTGCATGTTTAGTAAAATATTGAGCCGACGAATGAAGTTGAGTAAACACACGAGTGGCCACAATATAACTTGGGTCTATTTTTGAATGAAGAGGTAACATCGGGAGACCTGCGTTATGAGAACAGAGTTAAAAAAAAATCTTTAAGTCCTGATGTAGATCCTCCCTTCCCCTCCTCCTCCTTCCCACTCCTCCTTTCTTGCAAACTTTAGAGGAGTGCTGCAGGCGGAACAAGCAGACAAGCTTTTGATCTCCATGATGATGGCGACCAACTCCTCGCCTCCCTCCCCTGCTCGTCTCTCGCCCACCGACATTCACGACGCGTCTTCCGCAGACGTGCGGGTAATCACGGTCGAGCCGAGCGATCAGACCTTTCGCCTTCTTTCCTTCACATCTTTCTCGTGGCCAATTCTGCTCTCCGTCATAACGTGACGCCTGCTTCCTCTCACGCCGTGACTTCTGGGCCGAGGGCACGCGAGATGTCGCCGGCTTCGTCCCGTTGACATGTTCGTAATGCATTGTGCGATGGTTGACAGGTGTGAAGCGACAAACAAGGTGATGTCGCATCTCTGTCAGCAAAAACTTGGAAGGCGGCCCCTGGGAACCATTTTAAATTCAATGTGACTCCGCCTACTTGCAAATATTTTGGGGGTGAACCTATCCTCCATTATTCGCAGAGAAACAACTTGCGCTTAGGCTAATGCTATGTCTAATGTAAAAACACTGCTTTGCCGCCATCTAGTGGCATATTGGTATCAAGCAGCTACAAAGTATGTCGAACTGAGAGGTGGAAAACAGTTGGTTGACAAATGTTCTTTAAACCAGGGTTGTCAAACTAATTTTTGTGGATGGGCCACATCGTCGTTATGGTTTCCCTCAGAGGGTCGTTATCGCTATGATAGTCAGGATAGTCAGTAATTATTTGTTCAGCAATTTTTAAATGTATTTTAAAAGGGGAGGATTGGTAACAAATAAATGGCAATATCTCATATCAATGATAAAAGTGAAGAAAATGTGCCAGAAACAGGAAGTCCACACACCCGCGGGCCACATAATATGAGGTCGCGGGCCAGATCTGGCCCCCGCGCCTTGAGTTCGACCCCGGTGCCTTAAACAATTTTTTTCTTAACAATACCAAAGAGATTATCTTGTTGAAATGATCATTTTAATTTCAACAAATTGTCCCAGTCACACCCCATTTGTTACCCTTCCAGTCTGCCAGTTAGCCATGCTCACCTTTTTTTAGGCTACCCTGATCACTAAATTGTTGGCAACACACCCATGCAAAACTCACCAGCACATTTCCATGCTTTCATCTGATCTTGTTGTTCTCCTGAAGATCCACTCAGTCATCTACCCCCAACTTTGAGTTTGCCTTTGTTGATTTGCTGCAACTCCAAAGTGTGAATCTCAGCGTCTTTGCTATCTGTGGATTAAGGAGAATTACGTGACCCCCTTCCCAATCTTCAAAGTCTCTTTATCTGGACATTGACATTAACGACTCTTTATGTGGACTTTGAAGTTATCGGCATTCCTGCTCACTCGTTTGTTGCTGGAATTGCCGTAGTCGTCTTTTCCAACTATTCCTATCGTCGGCAATGCTGCGTTTGGGTTTAAAAAATAAAAAGGCTCAACAGCACACAATTTTTTTAAAATCTCTGATTTATATGCTGCTGTTGACTGGCAGGTCCCTGGCGTACGCTGCCTCCTACACAGAAAATGTCAGCTGGGATCGGCTCCAGCTCACCCGTGACCTTATTGAAGAGCATTGATGGTCGGATGAATGGAATTTTACATTACATCGCCGACTCTGGATTAAACTCCGACCTTGTCCGTTGATTGCAATTTTATTTAGCTCCGTTTAAGTCGCTCCCTTCCCTGAAGACCGGCTCGACTGTATTTACTGAAGCGCTCAACTGTAACTAAGAAAGATGACTCCACTTTGCGGGTGTGTGCGTGTCAGATGAACTAACACATCATATTTCAATACTTGGTCAAGCGGCCCACACATTTGCAGCTGTCGGACTTGTAACATGTGACTGGAAACCGGTCTGGACTGGCCAGATGAGACTTGAACAACGCTCTCGGATTACTTGACCCGCCCGACCTAGCCAAATGTTGGGTGAGCGTGCTTGTAACCACACTCGGCCTTTGTTGAACAGACCGCGCACCTGCAAAAGCAACTGCAATCTTTGATATGTAGAAAGTGAGAATGAGCTGTTGCCGTGTTGGCATTTGTCACAATATTTTAGCGTCACTCTTGGTTTGGAGTTGAGGTGGAAATTTCTCTTCAGGCATTTGCGTGTCAAGAATCTTGTAATATTTCAAAGTGTTTATTTATATGTGTAAATAAAAAAAAATCTTATTGTTTTATCTCATTTGTTTAATTGATTTATATTTTAATTGATATAAAACGTGGTTATTAAAAGTTTACACACCCTCTGTTCAAAAGCTAATTTTTTTGCAATACAAAAAATGTAATTCAAATTTTTTTCCCCCCAATTTGTGTGACCTTCAAATTAGGGGAAGAAAAACACTTTTGGAGGATGGAAAAATCGAGCTTATGTGGTTGCACAAGTGTGCACACCCTCTTCAAACGGGGCCGTGGGCATGTTTAGAATAAGTCGGTCTCATTCGCACTCATGTTAAATGGAAGTCAACACTCACCTGGCACCATTTAGAGCAGGGGTGGGCAAACTAGGGCCCGGGGGCCACATGCGGCCCTTTAGACGTTTTAATCCGGCCCGCCAAACTTGAAAAGAATTTCATGAATAAACCTTGTTCATGTTTTGTTTTCTAAATACAAAAAAAAAATCTAAATGTTTTTTCAAAGACATACATATCATTGTAATGCTTTTGTTCACTTTTATTTAAAATTAAATGGATTTTTCTTTCTCTCCGATGAGGTGAGGTTACCAAAACACTCCATCAATCTCCTCCTGGTCCCCTCTGTCAAATTTTAGAACACATTGTGGCACGCCAATCAAAAAGTTTGCCCACCCCTGATTAACCTCAAATAAAGTTCAGATGTTTAAGTAGGCCTTTCCTGACTTTTTTGCTTACTTTAACTTTGGTCTGTTTAATTGCAGTTACTTGCTGCTGAGTTACTTCATTACAGTTGGTTATAGTTTCTTACTTGGTTGCAGTTACTTATATCTAAATGGGGACTGTGTTTAAAATCTACATCACATTCAAACTCTCGTAAAAAGGGACTCAGCACACACTTGCCACCATTTAAAGTGCCGACCACAAATATATTGCAGGTGTTCTGGTAGGCTTTTTCAGAATTTTAGGATTTTTTTTTTTTCCTTTGAAGGATTTGTCCCAGCAAAAAAAAAAAAAACATGCCAGATTTTGGAATTGGTTTCATTGCACCATTAGACATTTCCCATAAGCAATTTTTTAAAATCGTTTTCTTGAGGTTTTTTTTATTAATGAATTTCTTAATTTGTTTTTTACAAAATTGTAATTGTCCCTCACTTATTGGTCGATTCTCCTTAATTCCCCCAAATTCCAATTATTCAATCCAATTTTGGATTCTTCCAACATCCTGCAGAAATGTGCCACACTTGGAATCTGTATCATGCCGTGCAGACAAAAAAATTATTCGTTTTGTAACTATTGATCGTGCTGATTCTTTTCATTCAGATTATTGTAGTGAGAGCCAGCAAATGTGAGGCAAGCATTGCGATCAAGCGCCCGCGTGTATTGCTTTTCGTATTCTACCCGTCCCATTCACTTTGAATGAAAACAGGTTCGTTGTGTCGGGATTCAAGAGGGATAACAGGGCAGGTGTGTTTTCCTCTTCGGTTCCTATCGCTTACTGATTGGGGCCTTGCTCGCATTTTGCCTCATCTCTTTCAGCCTTCCTTCAGTTCTTCTCGTCTATATGCTGTGGGAGTGATGTTTAGACTCGGCAAAGCCCTCCATTAGGGCGGAGGTACGTGCCAGAAAAGGTCGCGGTGTTTTTCTATTTCCTCCTCTCAATGAAGATGGGATAAACAGACCGAGAGGTTAAATGCAGGCAGACTTCAGCTTCCCCTTTTCCAGGATAAAGGCTGTAGATCAGTGGGTTTTTTTTTTTTAGCTTTTCAAAAATAGCTCCTAAGAAAATTCGTAACTTCCTAATTTTGACCAACAATGAAATGTAATCATGAGCTCATGCATGTTTCTCCACTGATCGACTTTGCATTCGCATTTCCTTGCATCTGCGTTGTTTTAGCACGCAATGACAAATATCTGGTGCTGGACTCTCCTGGAACAGTTTTTTTTTGGGGGTTTTAAACATTTTGCAGGATGGCCACTTGGGATGCGTTGAATCAACGGAAGCTTGATTATTGCACTTCATTTGGGATTATTTAGAAATTAGTTGCTATGTTTTTAGAAATTCCAAAATATGATGTTATGTTACCTTATTTGATTCCTTGCGGATGGGCACTCGGCATCCAAGAAGAGCAGAAACAATTGTTTTCCAGAGTGACCTGATTTATCAGTACAAGAGCAGGTGAAGCGAGAGAGCGAGAGAAAGAGAGAGAGAGGGGGGGGGTAGTTAATGTGACAGTCAGAGGCAGGCTCGGCCATCAGGACGAGGCGAGGTGAGCACCGAGACGCTAATGTGGGCCGCTGGCGAGCTAGCGGAGCAGCAAGTCGTGTATCAAGCAACGTGACGCGTAGGCTGGAAAGCGCAGATAGGCGTTCATTAGTCAAGAAACAAATTCTCTCCAACTTTTCCCTCCAACACGCATTCCCTCAATTTAAAGTTGGAAGACACGGAAAGAGGTTAGAGAGAAAGTCTCCCGAGAGTTGCGCTCGCTTCTGTATATGCCACCTTTTCACTTCTACTCTTCCTTGCTTCACTCGGTCTATCCATCAGTCTAAGTAGTCTCTCGCTGACATTTCCAAACTGCGTCTTTTTGTATTTCCTCCAAATGTCATCCCCCGGTTGCGGTTTCTGTACCATCAGTTGTAATTGCATTTGCACTCGCTTTCCGAGTGGTATGTTGTTTGTAATTACAGCATGATCCAAATAGTGCGCGCTTTCCTTGTTCTCAGCAGAATTCTATTTGCTGCTGATGCTTTTTTTTTTTAAACCTTCCGCTGTTGCCTGCCTGGAATAGTGAAAAACAACGTGTAACCTCATAAAATGTTTGTAATTGCATAAATTATTACATTTTGTTTCAAAATAAATCTGGAAAAAAGTTGTGCTCACTCAGTTGAACTTTTTCTCGGGTGAACATAACGTCAGAGAGGTTTTTCCTGTCAGGTTTTAAGACGCTGTGATTGACTGCAGCGTTCGATACGGTGGACCACAGTATTCTGTTGGCTCGTTTATAGTCCCAAGTGGTCATTAGTAGGAGCGCTCTAGAGTGGTTTGGCAGACAGACGTTTTTATTTGAGCTTTATTCTGAGTCCCGCATTGCCCACTATTTTATGGCGTTCCACAGGGATCAATTCTGGGGCTCCTGCTTTTTTTTTGTTGTATTTGCTTCCCCTGGACTCCATCTTAAAAATAATGTTAATGTTAATTTGGTATCGCTTGCCATCAAGTTACAATGTATTATGTAATCGTGGTCGACGATGCTAAATATTTTTTTTGTTTTTCAATCACACGTTGTGAACGTTGGGGATAATGCGAAGAAAACTGGTTTCTAGACTTTCTATTTCTTTGCTGTGTCTTAGCTAGGGAAAATGCACTGTGATATGTTGCTGTCTCCTTTTTGCTGCTGTGCCATCAGTCTCCGCTCCAAAAATAATTGGTCTGATTGATTTGTTCAGCGAGGCATCTCTTTTATTTATTTATTTATTTATTTATTATTTGTTCGGCGAGCCATCTCTTTTATTTATTTATTTATTTTGTCTGCATTTTACTACTTCTAATTGGATAACTGACTGACCCAAACCATAGCCACACTGTATGGTGGAACATCAGAATCAAAGGCTGTTTTGGGGCGGAGGGTCATAACCTGATTTTCATTCAGACTGACCATCAGAAGTTGTGATTACCAAGTGACACAGTTTTCCTGATTCAAAGTACTTCATGTCTGGCAGTAAGGATTAAGCATGTGTTCCCTTTTGGAAAAAAGTGCTGTTTTGTTTACACAGACGGTCTCGCTGTTTCGAGTAAACTATTATGTCATGTGGTTCCCTCATTCAATTTGAAACACTCACTGACTGCATTATTCGGTACACCTTCCCTAATCTAATTCAATCCAGTTCCAGATCGAGATCAAGATGGGATTAATACTGCTCACATTTTCTCAACTCGAATACCTCTTTGAAAGTGTCGATCATCACCAAAAAGAGCATTTTTAATCTTTGGACAGGATAGTAATGGTGATAGCACATACTTATGATATGATGTCAAGTTTTTTTTTATTCCATAAAACTAAAAAAAAAAACTAATAATAAAAATATTAAAAAAAAAAAAAACTAATCAAATTCAAAATTCGAATCAAAATTAATTATGATGCTCTATTAAAACACCGGGCTGGACATAAGTAACACTCTTCAGGTGTCTTGTCTCCCATTACACGAAAATGGGATTGGCCCGTTGAAGAGAAACGAGGTGACGGCTCCCGCTAATTCTAACTACAGTCCTTTAAATTTAATGGTTGCACTTAATTAGTTTTTCTTTGTTGCTATTCTGGTTGGGGACCACTGATTTGCAGCACCTTCTAAAACCCAACAAATGTGCCGTTTTGTCGCCGCCGAAACGGCTCCAACCAAACCAGTATTGAATCTTCCTGCAACGACTGAATTCTCATGACACTGATCGAGTTATCTTAGGATTCGACCAGACGACGCGTCTACAAAACAATAAGTGGGTTAGCGTTTCCCAGCGGACCTTTGATATCGTCCCGCCCCTCGTGAAGTCACCTTGCGGCAATGTTGATCATCTGACCCTCAAAAGCTTGTCTGAATCAAATTTCCAATCTTTTGAGCCACAACACTTCGCGACAGGGTTCGAACATCTCGCCAAAGCCTCGGGGCGTCCATTGTGCGACGTCGGGTCCCGGCACACAAAAGCGCTGACGTTCGTTTACCGGGAGTAACGTGAGCCCGCTCAGTTCTTGCGGTCTGGTGCTACGTTGCTTTACTTGGTGGTGTCGTTTACCGGCGTACAAAGTACGGCGTCCATAAAGCAGCCGGTAACGCAATACGCCCTCGGATGATTCCCAAGCATGCCGCTGTCACGCACACCACCGAGTCTCCCAACGTCGCAGCTCGGCCGGACGGAAGAAGAGAAACCCGATAGGCCGACTGCACTTTGACACCGGCGCAGACGCAGCCACCAGAGTGTGAAAAAGCGTAACTGAGTCGAGAGAGAGTGAGCTGGTGTTCGATATCGATTAGTATTTGATCCCTGTCAGTCGCTCTTCTCCCGCAGGCTCCGTGTTGACCTTCACTCACAGTCTGCTATCGCGCAAAAGCTTTTGTCGCCCGGCACGAGTGTGATCGCTTACCCTTCACAGAGACGGCGTCGGGGGTGGAGGGGCGGGTGAAAAACCAAAACAAAGGGAGTCTAAAGAAAGGATTTGGCTTTGGGCAAATGATGGAAGACAAACGGAGTGACTCAAAAGGTCCATTATGAGTGCAAGGCGGAGAGGAGGGATGGATGTCAAAGACGAAGCCGTGAATACATTTTGGGAAGCCTTCGTTGAATGGGCCAGTCTGCTTCAGCAACTTATTGCTCTTGGCCGCCGTCCACTTTGCGCGCGTAATCAGACGCACTTTGATAACGGTCGTTGCCAGAACGGTGCCAAGTGCGCATTAGCCGTCTACGCTAATGTTGTTACTGGGCAGACTCCTCGCTCCTCATGCATATCTGAGGTCACCAGAGAACTGGGAGGAACCCTTTAGTCCTCTGCTAACTTGTTTTTTTTTAAACTTGGATTTGCATATTCATTTTTTTGTGAAGATTTTGAATATAAAGCCACCATATAACTCAAGCTGGCTTACCTTGTCTTGATACCAAGTTAATTTGTGCGCAGACTTATCTCAAATCATATTTCACCATTGAAATGAATGGGAATGACAATTATCCGTTCTAGAAAAAAAAAACATAATTGTTAATGTGACGAAATATACCTCTATGATGTTTTTCTTTCTCAAAACACACCGTAATGAGACAACTGATAAACAAGGCAAAGAAAAAATATTAGAGGCAGTCAGCGGGTTTAAGGGCGTGACCTAGTTAGTGACTGTGCTGCAGTTGGGTTGGAGAGTCTGTCCATCTTCTTTCTTGTTTTCATTTCGTATTTGTGTGCTAGTCCGAAAGTATGACTGTGGCTCTCCTTGCCCACATACGAGGACATCGCGGTACCTTCATCGCTCCCTCTTTCTAACTTCCTTCTAGTGCCGGTGTATCTGAAGATGGATCATTCATGACAACCCTGGTCGCTGGACTCCAAAATTTTGAGAACCCCTGTCTTCAGGGGTGAAAACTCAACTTCCACCTCAACCACCCTGCAGTCTTTTCCGTTGAAGTGCTCGCCCACCCCCCCCCAACACCCCCGCCAATCCACTCCAGTGCTGCTCCCCATCTCATCGGTTAGTATCTTTTCTTTGCCACTTCCTTCCGCTCTGCCTTTTACTGTTAAGTCATGTTTTATAGTTGTATTTGCCGGCCGGCCCGCCTGCTGAAATAGAATTGCCTCTTCCGACACGGGCAACTGTTTCCACGGTAACCGAGACAGGAAGGCGACGGCCAGAATGTTGTTATCCGCTTCCTGATACACGCCGCGGTCCTTCATTGTGGGCTTTAGTTACGACCGTGATGGACATATTCCATAATGGTTGATGATTCGACCTCTGAACTGGTTGTTGGGATCTACGGGGGGGGGTCAGTTTCAGATGTGCATAAATGTACACGCACTGACTACATTTCCAGGCTATATCACTTGTATTAGCAAGTTGCTAACGGCTACATATTCTACATGATAAGAAGCATCAATGTGAAGAATAGGATCATCATTTCTTAATTATGTTAGGCCAGCAGAGAAGGCCTTGCAGGCCTTGACCGCCCACCACTGAGTATACTGTACCATCTGTGATATGCCATATGCTCTGCGATATACAATACTGTCGTCGACTATCGTTTGCTGTACTATGCAATGCTCGACTACACGACTTTTTTTTCCTTCTATTTGCATGCTTGCATCTTTGAGTGGAGGAGTCAAACATGAGCTGATGTTGCTTTCTTTTGGTGGATGAGCAGGTGATGCATTGTGCTTTCACAGAAGGGAGCCCTGGCTGACGTTTGTAAGGAGAACGGGCAGCTTTGCAGCCGGCATTTGCCTAATCACTTAATCTTATCTTTTATTACCCCGGAAAGTGGTGGTGCTGCCACTGCAGACGTTTCCACTCTCTGCAGTTTTGGACGCTTTGTCAGAGGCAGCAGAGAGGAGGCTGACAATCATAAGACTGTTTCTTCACATTCTCATAGTGCTCCCGGGAATTTTTTTTTTTTTATTATTTATTTTGGGGCCAATGTTCTAGGAAAATATTATGTTTCCCACGTTTTTTTCTTTTTTTTTTTAAAGGAAGCAATGGTGTGACTACTCTGCTGTAATCATTTCACATACTCTGGAATAGGATCAACCCAAGCATCCAGGCATCACGCTCTAAGATGCTTTTCTCTGACTTGTGACTGGGAAGGGAGCACACGTATTCAAATTCTTACTTATCTCCCAAATAGCTGGCTGAAAAGCTTACATTTTAACATCACCCCTGAGCACTTACAGATTAAACACATGAAAAATTAAAAGTTATACAAATTAAAGGCACACTTGGATGGGCTGAACATTGGCACATATATAAGAGGAATGCATGAAAAATAACAAAATAAAAGACTCTGTAGTGATTTAGGGGATTTTTGCGATGAGATTTACAAAAAAAATGGTACACCCCTGCTTGATTTATCCATTCTATTGTCTAAAACGGCAAAGAATCGCCACCAAAATCACTTCTACTTGCAAAAATATAAAAATGTTTTGACATTTTGGATCAAACGTGAGCTCACCTGAACAAAAACCATGATCACCACCATAAAATCCAAAACAACATGCCATTCCCTTCTTCAAAGAGCATGAATGCGCACACGAACCCCGAAGGTGATTGGTCGTATTTTTCGGATACTTAGCTACGCTAAAGTTTTATTAAGCTGACAACCGGTAGCCAGGCATGCGTTGAAAAGAAACTTTGTTGCTGGAAAAAAAAACTGAAAGCCGAAAGCTGCCACACGGAAACAAATAAAACATGAACAAGGTTTATTCATTTAATTTTTTTCCAAGTTCGGCGGGCCGGATTAAAACATTTAACGGACTGCATGTGGCCCCCGGGCCATAGTTTGCCCACGCCAGCTCCAACCTGAGCACACTTCCATTTGCAACATGAACATGTCAGCGCAGTACTTTAAGATGACCATTAACAGACTTGTTTTGTCCCCCCCCCCCCCAATGTGCGCCATCACTCGCAGTTTCCTGGCCGCCCAAAGATAAACCCCGACACCCACTCGATTGCAACTCTAATCAGAGAGGACATTTCACGGCTGCCTCTTCGGCTGCCAATAGATTCCTGTTTGTTATTCATGTCCCGCGTAGTGTCACCGGTGTTCCTATAAAAGGGGCTGAGATGAGACTCGGGAGGCAGGCCTGCCTGCTCGTTGGACATAGTTTGGTCCACATTAGGAGGAGTCGGCTTGATGCCGGCGGTGGGCGCTTTTGAGAGGGGGAGCTATATTTAGTGTGACCTGAGTGGCTGTTCGGTGGGGGCGGGGGGTCGGGTTTGGGTGGTCGGGGTGGGCGCTAGGTCAGGCGGGGAGGCAAGGGAGACTGGTGTATTGGGGGGGGGGGGTACTATAAAAGAAAACAAGAGCTTCACAGTCAAAAAAGTTTGACCCTATTTTCCTAAAATGTCTTGAAAAAGAAAAAAAAGAAAAAGTTAATTCCCTCTCGGTTCCGCTGCAAAGTGAATTTCATTGATCTCGTCTTTCTGTTGAATATTATTTTTAATGAGATGGGTGAAGCCTTCCGCATGTTCCCATTGAAATCATTCTTAACGATTAAACAAATCGATTATTATGCCCGCGACGAGTTGAAAGAAGATGATTTTGCTCTCCTCTGTTGGTATTTGACTACATTTTCCTGATCTTAATTCTTTTTTTTTTTTTTATTTTAAGATTATTTTTAATGGGATCGAAAAGGGTTTCTGAATTGTGATTTGGTGATTGAATTAGAGCTGAGTGATTTAAAAAAAAAAAAAAAAAATCAAACTGTAAATCTCCACTGCCCTATCAAAAATGCATTTGCGATTTAAAATTCCATTATTTTATCAAGGTCGCATGTTTAAAAATAAAAAAACAAATCTAAAACAAGCAATAAATTAGTCCCTCTTACAAAAATATTGAATTACTTATTTTATTATCCATAAATTTTTTGTTCTTATAGGTTAGGCTCACGCGAGCACGCCAGACTAAACTTGGGCAATGAGCCAAATGCTGCTTCACCAAGTCTAGCTTGAAGATCAGATAACGCTTATCTGCCGGCTCTCGTGAATTTCCAAGATATTCCCGTCTCGCAAAAAATGCTTTATTGGGCCATCAGTTCAAAGCAGGATGGTTAGTTAATAAAAGATGAGGCATTTTCAGTGGACCCAAGAATGTTTCTGGTTTTGTCTGCGATCCAAAACTGTCATGAGGGCGAGCTCGCTTGTGTGTGTGTGTGTGAGAGAGCAAACGTGAACAAATAGTTGCATACTTCAAGGTAAAGAAGAAAAAGAAACCGGTGGGTGGAGAATGGATGATGGTGAAGCAGTTGCCAGGGCGACCGTGCTCAGTTTGAAGGCGACACATTGCGTTAGCGGTCGCTGGCTAATTCGGACCTCGCAGCCAATCGCAAAAGCGCTTCAAAGCCACCCTTTGCAACGTGTGCTCAACCGTCTGACGGGACATTTGTGGCCATCCGGCGCTTATCGTGGCAGGCATGCCCGGCATCGTCTTGGACAAATAAGTCGTTGGAGGTGGCAATCAGACATGTTGCCGAGCTTGTCACGCATGCACGCACACAGCAAAGCAAAAGCAAACGGCGGTTGTCACGGATGCCCTTAGTCTCTTGTTCAGTAACACATCCATAACCTTTATTTACCTTGTTGTTGTGCCATACTCTCCACAGTCTCCACTTTGCTGCCGCGCTCCATTTTCATGCTGCCTGCATTCTCCTTTAGACCCGAAGCTGCTCCATGTTACTCCATTAGGTCTTGTTTTTGCTCCCCTTGAACTCCTCTGGTGTTTTAGTGAACCCTGCAATGTTATACTCCACAGTCTCCACTTTCCTTGCAGCTGTCTATTTTATTCCTGCCCTCATTCTCCACTTGAGTAACACACACAATTACTTGAGTTTACATTATTGCTGTACTTTCTTAGGCTGGACACTGCAAAATTGTACTCCACAGTCTCCACTCTACTGCTGCGTTTTTTGTTGCTGCCCTCGGTCTCCTCTTGAGTAACATTAAAAATGTAGCTTACCCCGTTGCTGTGGCTTACTCTGTGAATTGCAGCTTTATACTCCAGAGTCTCCGCTTGGTTGCAGGGGTTTCCTTGGTGCCCTTAATCTCCATTTGAATATCACCCATGATGTAAAAATGCGATTGAAACAAGTTAAGTTACCTGCTTCCTTAACTAATCCACTGTCCTCTTGAATAAAACACACTAGCGTAGCATGTTGCAGTGCCTTACCCTAAACGCAGCTCCATAGTCTCCACAAAACTCCAGCAATCTGCTTTCTTGCATCCCTTAACCCCTCTTGAATAACACACATGGTAAGATATATTAGTTGGTATTAAATTGACCTATTCTCACATACTCTCTTAACGCTGCAGTGTTAATAGTCCACAATCTCTACTTTGCTGCAGCCCTCTTGCTGCCCTCAGTCTCCTCTACAGTAAAAGTTCGTACTTTGCCGTGCGCAATGAGTAATAAAAGGAAACCTCACATAGTCCTCCATTGTTAGCTTGTCTCACTCGGGCTGATGCGTTCAACGGTGCGTGGTTTCTGCAGTTTCCAGTGACAAAGCGCCCCAAAATATTGAGCGTGCTGCGGAAATGTGGCGATAGTGTTAATAAGCAAGTCGCAAGTGTAATTCAAGACAGGAGTCCAGATATCCCCTGATCACTAATAACATACTGCCGTAATAATGTCCGCTCCCATTGTGAAGTCCCCGTTGAGCAGAAGCAGACGGTAAACTTGAACTTTGGCTCTTCCCATTCCACATGGGCTGCGGGGGTTAGTTTGGAAGAGGGGGGGGGGGGGGGTCAACACTATTTACAATGCAGTCAATTACCCAATGTGTCTTTTGCTAAGTTAGTTTATGTGTTTCCCATTTTGTATTATTTTCTTGCCAAATGGGGGAAGGACTCCATTGAGGATGCAGAATGTCATCGGAGATAGCATTTTTATGATGATTATTATTTTTTTTATCCGCCTCCTGCCTGCTTGCCGCAGATTGCAACAGACGAATAATTCCGAGCGTTTGATGTCGTCTCTCCGAAAGCTCTCGCCGTCGCGCTCGTGAGAGGAATTTCTAAGTTTCTGATGAAAGCGCTTCACAAGTTGCTCTGTGTTTGCTGGCGCTAAGCACGTCTTCGTAATTGGACCGAGTTGACCTTAAGTTGAACCATAAATTGCCGGCTTGACCTTTCACCCTCGGTTCCCCAAGTCTGTCCTTGATCTTATGGGGAATGCATCATTTAACCCATTAACGTGCCATTTGACAGAAAGAGTCTTGCTTTACATGTGGTGACGAGACCCCCCCCCCCTTTTTTTTTTTTCTTTTAAGTTTATAAAGCCAAGGTCGGTCGGCACTGTCTTAGTCAAGACGCTTTGCATTCTGGATCTAGAAATCACAATGTGGTTGAAGTGACGATGTGGTTTTGGTTTTAGAAAGTTTTGTAATGTGTGAGAAAAATATTGTCGCTATATAAAAATATACAGTGATGACATCTTTTAAGTAGAATGTAAAGAATTTTATTTTTTTTGTCCAAAAAAAAAAATATATATTTTTATTTTACTTGCATCGTTGATTAATTTCATTTTATTTATTTATTTTTAAATGTGTTGCTTCACCATTTGTGTTCAAAAAGTTATAAAGCTGCGAGTATTGGGCGTATCCTGTTTGTGTGTTAGCAGGAAGATAACATAGGCTATGCGGAAGTTAGTTGTTAGTTGATTGATGAGTTTATCATGATAGTTTCTGGAAATTCGTGTCGTCCTAAAAATGTGCACTTTTCTTTGTTAGGGATGATAATCTCATCCTGTCGCGGAAACCCAGCGGAGATGTTTTATTTATTTATTTATTTTTGTTCCCCACAACAGTAATGTGCATCATGTTGAAATATTGTGTTGTTGTAAAAGTACTTGAGCTCTCCACATGAGTCAAAAACAGGAGCTCTTTCTTCACTGGTGTTGAACATTTGTTTTCATTTTTATTGTTTGTTTGTTTTTTCCCTTGCGGATTCTATTGCCTTTTCATTTAACCGTCAGTTTTCTTTCAAGTTGACTTTAATTACTGACACTTGATTGTTATGGTGAACAACTTTTAATGGGGGCACTGTCAAGTGTGGGACTTTTAAAGAGTAATGCATACTTGATCTTTGCTGCTTGTCATTTGGAGTTTCATTTATTTATTTTTTGGGTCATGACATAATGCATGCTACTTGTTGCTAGGCAGAATTCATCCTGCATTGTCACATGGCTCTTACGGCCTTCTTCACCATTTCCTCCTCCTGTGTCCTTCTTCTCTTTCTCAATCATCTTCAAAAGAATCCACGTTCCTTTCTGGTTCAAGCACTTTAAAGTTTTTTTCCTTTAGCAAATAATCGATGATGTTGTTGTTGCTTGGCAATTTTACAATCTTGGTGTGAAGGTGGAATGCTTTTGAAAAAAAAATGTTGTGGCTAGGTGGCCTTTTCAAAAAATGCAAAGAAACAAAAATTGCCTGAGAACAAGATTGAAGATGTTTAAAGTGAAGAATTCGGTGGGATGCCGATAGCACATTTCAGCTACTCTTCCATTTCTGAAAAGTCTTTCAATGTGTTTTTTTTAAAAGCCAGAGTGAAGCCAAGCAATTATTTTGTTTTCTCATGTGAAGTAAAAGTGCACCACAATAATACAAGAAGATAAACAGAGGCACCTGTTACTGTAAAAAAACTCATAAGAGACCAATTAAGGAGTGGAGCTGGAGTTTACATAACAGGCACGTGACTGATTTATTTGTTTGTTTTTATTTGCATTATTGATTTATGCACTCCATCTTTGCGGGCAATTAAGATTTTAAGCGTCCCAGTTTTGTCTTGTGGAAATCTTTCCCCACAAACAACAACAACAAAAGCTCCCTCCCAGGCTCTACGCACGCACATTTTCTTACTTTGAGCCAGTCTCAATATTTGGAGGCTTACTAGCCAACGCACAGCTGGAGTTAGTTGCGGTGAAGTGAGTCGCACTAAGAAATGATTAAAATTATCGCTGGACTGGAAAAGATGCAATTTGGATTTTTGGGGGTTAAAATAGTCTATTAAGTTGGAACATTTATGGTAACAATGTGAGTTTGAGCAACCAACACGGGCCAATCAAAGGGACTACACTCAGCAGGAGCAGATGGATGGAGTGTTTTGGTAACCTCACCTCATGGGAGAAAAAAAAATACATTTTATTTTAAATGAAAATGAACAAACGCAGTAAAACAAAATATCTGCGTTTGAAAAACCACAGAATTTAGAAAATAAAACATGAACAAGGTTTATTCATTTCAGTTTTTTCAAGTTCGGCGGGCCGGATTAAAACGTTTAACGGGCCGCATGTGGCCCCTGGACCTTAGTTTGCCCACACGTCGCACTGTATGGATATCGGAAATTTGAAAACCAAATTGGCCAGGGAGGATTGTTGCGCATTTTTGTTGCTCTAATTTTCTCAATAAAAAAGCTAATCCCGTAACATCCAAAACTGAACCCATACAAACTCGGAGACATCTGCTCTTTCCATTTCCACCCGGCCCGGCCGCAACTCGCTCCGTTGAAGAAACCACAACAGGATATGAAACACTTCAGGAGCATTTGCGCAGTTTACACTCGAGATGTTTGGCGACGCGTTTCACGCGGAGTGGTTCTAAACAAATTAAGTATTATTCCGCCTGGAATCCGTCCCGTTTCCTTTGCTTGTCACTTGGTCGCGCTTTTCCCTCCGTGTTCCCTCAGCCCGTTCAAAGATGAAAAGCAGCTGAGAAAACGTGCCATGTGATGGAGATGCTGAAACTCAGCCCAACCGCTGGTGACGCATCGCAAACGCCCCGCCACCCCCCTCCCTCCATCCCCTTTTTTTTTGCCTCCCTCTCTCCTCCCCGATATAGGACGAGCACGATGTGAGGGCCCCGCGCTCCGATAATTAGCCGTTCTTTATTAATTATGAATAAGAGCTGGTTCTGCGGGAGCCGGGGATGAGCGGGCCTCTCGTCGCGACTCATAAATTAAACAACAGAGTTTCCCGGCCTTTTGATTAAAGATAAAGAGGAAAGAGTGTGATCAATAGAGACCCGTTAAGAAACTGGCACTGCAGAGGGATAAAATGCACGAAGATGGGTGGGGGGGGGGTAGTTGAAATATGAAGACGGCCATAAAGCATTCAGACTGCGCCGCCGTAAGCTTTGCGAAGGGGCCGCATGCTTGCGAATGTGGGAGGTATGAAAGACAAGCGCGCGCGTTTGAGTGTGAACTTTTTATGTGTCATCATCGACAAGGTGGGAAAGCCTCGGCATCAGTCGGCATCCATCATCGCGTTGCCCACGCACACGCCACGGATTCGAGTGCCGCCGCCGCTTCTTCTTTTTTTTACATGGAAGAAATTGGTCAAGCAAAACAAAACAAAAAAAAACTGCATCAGTCCTCAAATGTCTCTTCTAACTTTGCCGCCGCAAAAACATAAATACATAAAATAAACATTTTCCACTTGAACGCCTTGTTGTGCATCTGGCATTTTTTTTTTCCATTTCCCCCAATGCAAAATGACCACAATGGGACTCGTCTGTTTTCAGCGCTTAAAGCTTCTAACCTACTCCAAAGCCTTTTTCATTCAATTGCAGGAAGTATTTTGTTTGAAATTTGACAACACCGCAGCAGCCCTCGCCTTTTGAGCTTCAAACCGCCACCACCACAAGCGCAGCTCCGCACCAGGCAGGGATTACGCCCGCGTATCAAACACGCCAACTGTCTCGCAACATATGGACTAGTCGTTTGGCCTCCCACGTATCGCCCCCCCCTCTTAGTCGTACCCTTGAAGTTGAAGCCAAGCGTGCGATAAAAAGGGCCTCTGATGGGCTGCCCGAGCCACTGGTACCGTTAATTGACAACACGTCCGATTACAGGCCTTGACTTCTGTCCAGTAAGTGATACTATAAAAGTGGACAAACTCGCAGCCGATCAGATTAAAAACCGGGAGCCCATCTTTCGTCTCAGGTGGAGGGAAATGAGCCTTGGCTGTATTTCCAGCTCATTACGATAATTGAAAAGATAATTTAATTTGTCGAGGTTGTCGCTCTTCAATTAGTTCATCCGGCCTATACTTGTCATCCATGTTAATGTAAAATTTACTTAAAAAAATTCAAATATATTTACTAAAACGCACATAGCAGAATTTATTACCGATTATAGAACACATAACACACAACGGACAGACTGGACATAGATTTAGCTAGCGGCTAGTGGTCGATGCTAATGTAGCGGTCTACATAATCAATCCGGGCTCCTTTTTGTCAAATCTATCAAAAGAATTCAAGTCACCAGTCACACAAAGTCCACATCAAAATCTCTCTTACCTTTTGTTTTCACTTGACACGTATATGGCAGCTGAAGAGTGACAAACAAATGTCCGCTAACCAGTTGGTGGCTCGCGGGAGATGCTAACATAGCAGTCTACATTTTCACTTATTGCTCCTTGAATAAGATTCCCACCACGTACGAGCCAAATTAAAGTCATTCATACCTTTTGATCACAAGTCATAACCGTACGGCAATTTGCCGAATGAATGAAATAATCCAAACTCCTCTCACCGAGTTGCGCTAATGGCATATTTTTCTCTGAAATTCTGGCGCAGCTCTCTACTGGGGGTAAATTGTGTTTGACACAGTAAACACATTATCGGTTTTCATGGCAACAGAAGTGTTTCAAATGTTGGCACCTAAGAAAAAAAAAAAAAAACACCTTTCAACTCAAAATTTACCAGAAAATCAAGGTGGTGAGTGAACCTGCCTGCAATTTGCCCCAAAACAACATGAATGCCGAAAGATTACAACAGTATTTCCACCACAGGACACTTTGCTAAATTATCTCTAGAAACGGTCTCGTTAGCAATAATAAGTGGCCTACTCGGGGACAAAGCAAAACCCCGCAACAAAACAAAGTGCTTCTTTGTTGGTCATACTTTGAGCTTTGTCAGTTATTTCCATGACCGGAAGAGTCTTGCTGGGAGGACACAAGAGGGCAATTTAAGCCAATTGCTGTGGTTTACTAGGAAACCAGTTATCGTCTCCTGATCTTGGCCGATGGGAGATAAAAAAAGAAAATGTGATGCAATATAAATGTATTGCACCTTCCATGTGACTCAAACTGCGTCTTGTGTCGATCTTCAGCAGTCCGTGGTGGGAAAGTACAAATCCTGTTTTGTCAGATCTTGTCGGATGAAGTGTAGATCAGAAAGCATTTCGGTCGCTTAGCAGCGTCGCCGGTATTAACTACTCTGATGCATTTTGCTGCAGGTCTTAACGGCCGATTGCCACTTAGTAGCTTCATCCCTCGTTTACTTAAATTGAAAGGCGGTACGCTGCATGCGCAAATTAATCGGCTTGCTCATATCGTCTGAATGTTCCGAGCGGGTTCCAATGTACTGCTTTGACTTGCCATGGTGATGCTCTTGTATTAAAAAAAAAAAAATAATAACTACCTGCTTTTATTTTGAAGGTGGCCAACAGCAAGCGCTTCCGGCACATTACCGTAATGCACCGTGATGCACAGTATTAAAAATAACAGTGGCGGCTGGCTTGACTTCGTCTTTTCGAGTGGAGGCTGGCCTGACTGCAGTCTATTTGTTTGCCAATGGCCAAAATAGATGAGCACATATTTAAAGAGACTAATTTCTACGGCATAAATCGATGCCTTGTTGCCATCACGCCTGCTGATAATTAGGCAGGCAGGACGCGGATATCCACCGTAAAGAAATAAAGAAGCCGAACATGAAGGTGATGTCGAGGTTAATGAGCAACCATAATGCTTAATGTTCGGCCATTTAAACTTGCATTGATGCTTGCTTCCTCCTGCCCCCACCTCCGTTTCAGTTCTGGGATTTACCAGAAGCACTTATTCTGATTAGCAGCTCCTCCAAAGCGCACTCGGGCTGTGACGTATGACCCACACTGCAGCAGCGCAAAGAAGTATGATGTTCTCCGACTGATCAAACGATTCGTCCCAATGTGTCGTTCTATTCTACTTGCGTGTGTACCTCGCGTGTTTAAATGTTGAAGGGCTGTGATAAAAATAAATGTTGGCGAGTTCAACTGGCTGCCCTTATCTTGTCTCGATCGAGCAAGAGAGGCTGCTTTGACACTATCGTGCCGTTTGTCTCCAACCAATTCGACCCGACTTATTTTCTTCTTCCCTTTATCGCTCCGTGTCATCTTGTTCCAGCTCTAAAATTCATTAAAGCGACCTCATACTCCCCAGATTCCCTCGTCAAACACACACACACACACACTGTCCATTTTATCCCACACTTTTTAAGTCATCTTGACTGCCAAATGAATGCTAATGATGTTTTTCACGTTCACGAAGCGGAGATTTGACAGATGTCTTTCAGTTTTGCTCATATTGGCTCCAGATGGAGAATGTTTGGCCAAGTAGGATTGGAAGTGAATAAACATAGCTACTGAAAGTCGACGGCGATGCTCCATTAGTCGTGTTGTGTCTCGGATTCATTCATAACTTAGTTTATGATTTCATTTTGTCGTCCAAATTAATTTTTTTTTTTTTTTTGCGAGAATATCAAAAACTGTGCAAATTTAGCAAACGCATTGTGTGTATTTTAGGAGTGCCATATTATTTATATTTTATTTATTTATTTTATTTATATTTTATTGATTTATATTTTATATATTTGTTATTTTTTCCTGAGTCTATATTTTTTTTAGCTTTCCAATCTCTGTTCTCTCTCTTTTTTTTTTTTTTAAAATCTTTTCTGAACATTACTTGACTTTTTTTTTTTTTCTGTGATGAGAATGATGATTCGCCGATTGAGTCAGACTGCCGCAGTACAACGCCAAGGACTTACTCAATGTCACATTTCCTTTGCCTCAAATGTCGTTGGTTGATATCGACAGCCTCCATGTGAACCGATACATAAAAATAAGTACATCCGAACACTTTTTCAACCTTTGCGGCTGGCGATAGCACCGCCTGTGGTGACAGTGAGACAACATCACACGCTGCCCCTCACAAAGCCCGGCAACGTGGCCTCTGAGTTTGTGTACGCCAAAGGAACCCCCGGAGTGCTGTCAATAAACAGTCAGGTTGTTGTTGCACGATCAATCGTCACCCGGAGCGTTGCTTTACTTTTTAATTGGCAGTCTATCATCCCGTCCGCGTCCCTATTTCCATATTGCTTTCATATTTGTTTTCATGCAAGAAGAAGTTGTTTTCTTTTGTATCGTTGCCGAAAAAAGCCAGCGTAAACAGCCAAGGTCTCCGCCGTTTGTTGAGATGTAACGGTTGAAAAGCCGAGCTTGGCTTGCGCGAGGAGTTTCGAACGGGTTGGTGTGACCTCATTGCGAGCTGTAAATGAATCTTGAAATAAATCTGATTCATTTGATTCCCATGGCATCGATCTGTTTTTGCCAAGCGCTAGGCGCTAAATTAGCCGCTCGGATTTAGCCTTGAAGAATCACATTCAACTCTGCTTGACTTCAAAATTAAACCATGACCAGAATATCTCGGAATGGATGACTGTTGATCCAAGGCAAGAAAAACAGTGCTGAAAACTACAAAATTTTCTATTGATTGTTGCCAATAATCATCGGCCTCGGGCCACATTATGTTTTGGCGGGGGAGGGAGGGGGTGGCTTAGATTGCACATTTGTGTGTCTGCGCAACGTGACTCCCAAACTTCAAGCAGAACTGGATCAAACTGGGTTTAAGAAAAGCGGATACATGCCGAGAACGTCTCCTGGAATGGGTGAACAGATGGAGGATATAAAAAAGAAAAAGAAAATAGATTTTTTTTCCCCTCTTTAATGCACATTGGACAACAATAGCCCTCAGCATTCCAATTTTTTTGCCGGTGTTTTATTAGAGCGCTGGTTAAAGCATTCAGAATTTCCACAGTGGCTTTATGGTTTGGGTCGCCTTCGTATTTCAAAAGGCCGCATTTGTCAGCAGGCGTAGCATGTGGTTACATCTGCTTACTACTCACGAGCCCAGAGAGAACTCGCGTTATCATTTACGCAGGTCGAATAAACTACGAGGTGCGAGCGCCGTGTGGAGCGAGTGAACTCAAACTTAAGACAAAACAAAGAAAATTGCACCCTGTGTGTTGAAAACTTGGATCGCTTCACTTTCCTCTGCTAGCTCAATGCTAACACATCATGGGAACAGCCAGAGAGGGGCTAATGTTGTTTTATAACAAATTAGCAGACACTTAAATACAAACAGTGAAGCAACACATAAAAATAATAATAAAAAAAATACAAAAAATAAAATAAAACCCTGATATATATATATATATATATATATATATATATATATAAAGCTTTGTTAAAATAGTAGTGAACAGTTTTATGGCAGTTTAAGTGCATAACAAGTAAACTGCTCTATATTTTTCTTTATCCAAGGAAACTATACTCACACCTTTTTTTTTTTTTTAAATTCAAGATAAAATAAATTGCATTTGTCCGCATGAGGTTTCCATTTATACATTTTTCTTTTGTTTGTAAAAAATAATCGTCATTTCCATTATTGCTAAAATAATCGTGACTCATGTTTTTATCATAATTCAGCAGCCCTAAATGCCTAAATTGCTTCTCTTAAGGGAAATACATGACAGCATTTCCATACTAAGGAATGAGGTTAATAAGAGTGTGTCATGCTTTAGTGAAAATACCCCAAGCATCACTAATCGTAGCACACTTAGACTCTTTTGTAAATTTGCTTGGAAAATTTCCAAATTTGAACATTCCCAAAATTTAGCAATCCTAGTTGGTCATTTCTGGTGGTGTTATTGGTCAACTCTCCATTCCTGGGAGGCATAATGGAGCTAGATGTTGTTATGGAGAGCTAAAATGTCAACGGCTTGTTTTTCACACACATTTTCTGATAAGCAAAAATACTTTGAGAGCAAGCTATTTGCATGGTCTTTCAACTTTCAAGTTTTTTCGATTCCAAGCGATCCCTCCACAAGCCTCAAGTGTCATCCTTTGACATTCTTCCCCGTCGGCTTTTTATTGAATCGACACGCCAACCCGAGTGGGGTCCGTTGCCTTCCAATGGGAATGCAGTCATATTTTCTTTTTTTATTGATTCCATCCTCTCCAAGAGAAAAGAGCTACTAAGTGACATTGTCGGGAGCAGTGCCACAACCGCGGTCAGCTTAGGAGCTTTTTTACCTTCGGCGTGTTTCATGCAAATCAGCGAGGATGTATGCTCCTGGATGACTGCGCCCGGCGACGGCATTGAGATGTTATCTGCAAAGTGTGTCATGTCAATGCATTTAATTGTTGGTGCGACACGACAGCCCGTCGGGCTTCAAGAGAAAGAAAAGAGTCAATCAGGCGTGACGCGCCTTCTTTGACTTCACGCCGGGGTCATTCGGGCCAAGGCGAGCGACGTCTCTTTTTAATTTGTGTGTCGGCCTCACGCCATTGTCTAAGTATGCGAAAAGCCTCTTTTGTGGCAGCGCTCGTCGCACGTGGAGCTATTGAGCGCGCACGCGTTTCATTTACTGAGGTCAGAACGACGTGGTGACGTTTGGAACGTTCAACTGCAGATACGTTTTTTTATTTGCTAGAACGTCTGCACTCACCGTTTTGGGTCAAAGTGGGTCCTGAGGCAGAACAGTGTACAGCAGTGGTCTCCAACCACCGGCTGGCGGCCTGGTACCGGTCCGCGGGATACTTTGGACTGAGCTGCACTGATGAAAGGAAAAAAAAACTTGCCGTATATCTGGTTTATTTATTATTTGAGGCTAAAAAATCTCTCATTTTGTAAATTGACAGGCTTAAAATAAATTAAATAAATTATCTTTATCGATTATCGTTATTTTTTTTGTAGAAAAAATACAATTAAAAAAAAATTAAATAAAAAACATTTTAAAAAAAGCAGTTTTCTACGCTGAAAAAATGTTTTGTTAAAAGAGTGCCTTTTAACATGTCAAAAACTGATAATTAAGAGGAAAAAAAAAATATTGAGATTTATTTAGCGTATTTTCTGAACAATGGAGCGCCCCTAGTGGTGAAAGAAAAATACACCAAAAAAGCCGCACTGTTGTTTTAGCCGCATGGTTCAAAATCTAGGAAAAATGTAGCGGCTTATCGTCCGGAAAATACGATACTTTTTACTATTTTCAGCAGGGCTTCGGTCCTTACTGCACTCCCTCAACAAGCGCGGAAATCTCCTTCCGGGAGCCGCCTGCGTAACCGCACAAGTGAGCGTATATCTCGTTCATCTTCCTTCCTTTTCGCCCTTCATCTTTCAAAGCTCCGACTTCAACTTAGACCGCAGCCAGCCAGCCAACCTCCCCCTGTGCAAAAACCACAACCAAATCCACTTTGACAAACAGATCCTAAAGCCTCGAAGCGGCGGGAGTGTCAAATGTCAGGCTTGTGAGTTGAAAACTAAATAAATAAATAAAATCAAATCCCGCCACTTTGGAAACAGACGTGGCCCTGAGCTTCTTAAATCTCGTCAAACGCATCTGGAGGTGTACTTAATTTTGTTGTGATGGGATGCAAGCCGGAGAGTGAGGTAAAAGCAGTGGTTTGACGCAAGCTGCACTTAGACGCTGTAGATAGAGACGTACTGTATGTGGCTGACTTGGCAGCCGCCGCCGTCTCTGATTAACATGCTCCTCAGACACGGTGAAGGGGGGGATCAAACTTGCGCGCAGCCAGGGCTCGGGAGTCCTGCCTGCAATCCCGTTCGACTGTGCACGGGTGTTTGTTTCTCTTTGTTTTCATGGCTTGATCCCAGCTACACACGCATACACACATCTCTTTGTTCGTCGCCTGTGTGATTGACACCACGGTGGCGTGTGTCTCTATTCCAGATGAGGTGTGACATTCAAAAGAGATAAAAAGCAGACATAAAAGGGAGCCCGGGAAAGAAAGGGATACAGGTGGAATGCTTGCCACCGAATCGGAAGACGAGGTGGTCACGGGCGATGGAGATTGAGGGCGTGAAGGTGAAGAGACTTTTTAAAGAGATTCACGGATGACTCATGCAAATCTCCATTTCCAGCGCTTGCCTTCACTTTTCCTCCCGGGTGCGTTTTAAAATTGCATCGCAATGTTGTTTATGACGGGGTGTAGCTCTTGGCGTGGTTATCTTCCTGCGAGATTGCTGAACACAGCTGCGGGACACATCATTTTGTGAATGCTGCATTCACATCTCAGCTGCGTTCCGCTACAAAAATATCGAAATGCTGCCGTTTGGATATGTGACGTAGCAGCATAAAAAAAAAAAAAGATTTCTTCAGGCGTCTTCCAAATGTGGATTATAACCTGACTGGAATGGCGTACCTGCAACGGATAATAATCCTCAAATGACCTTTAAAATGTGTCCGTAAAGGGAGGCCATAGTTATTAATATGTAATAAAGGTGTAATAAATAATATTTGCTCCCTTCTACGAGCTCCAGTTTTGGATGAGCGGGAGACGCTTGAGCGAGGACTGGCTGACTCCAAAATAAAGTGCATTACATCATGGATTAATTTTTCTAAAAGATGTTAAGAAATTAGAGATTTAGTATTATTGAGCCAAGTATTAATGTTAAATGGGGCCGTGGCGTTGCTCGCGTACGTTTTCTTCCCATCCACTTGATGATATTGAAGAACTAAGAAATTGTGAGTATTCACCAAGAGGAGTCATCCAATTAGAGCCTTCTAATACAGGCGTGGGCAAAGTACGGCCCGGGGGCCACATGCGGCCCATTGAACGTTTTAATCCGGCCCGCCGATTTTAAAAAAATTAAATGAATAAACCTTGTCAATGTTTTATTTTCTAAATACTGTGGTGTGTCAACGACAGATATTTTGTTGGAATGCTTTTGTTCATTTTCATTTAAAATTAAATGTATTTTTTTTCTCAGATGAGGTGAGGTTACCAAAACACCCCAGTTTAGTCGTCAATTCTTCTTTTGTTCGTCTTCATACTGGACTTAGTTTTTCATCCCTCCACAGATCCAGTCGGCAGCCACTTGTTGCCGTTCCGCTCAACCCATCACTCCTGATTCACAAGCAAAGAAAAAAAGGCCAAACTTACTCCTGCACTATTTATGCAGAATAATTGATGTCCTCAGGGATATGCTCGCCGAATAATAACATCAAGAGTGGTTCTGTCTTCACGCACCACCGTTTTCTTGGCATGAGCAAAGTTTCTGTATTACTTATCACAACGTCGGAAATTTTCACCGTGTGTGTCCCCCCCCCCCCCGTCATCGACTCCACAAAGCCTTTCTCCCCAATTTGTGATGGATGGCGTTTCTTTTAGTCTCCCGTCAGTCTCTGTGTGTGTTTTCTTTTCATGGTTAATGCAGTGGCCCTGGATGCCTCTTCCATCGCTGGTTTGAAGAGTGATTTATGGCCTTGGCCCCTGAACCCTGCCCCGCTAATAGCGGTCGTAAACTGGGAGAGAAGCCGAAGGTCAGGCCTATCTCTGCCTGTCGTGATGTCACCGAATGTTTTGTGGCCGTCTCGTACCATGCGCTTGGATCACAGCCAGCGCTGTTGAGGAGGCGTTAAAGATGAATGAATCATCATACGAAAGTCATGTGGAGGGTAGGCAAATAAAAGTGGGATCAAACCCTGATCTCGGCTCTTCTGCCTCACTCCCTTGAAACCGAGAGCGCTAATTCACAAAGAGACACGGGCAGAATGCCTTTGTTCTGCTCCCGTTACGTGGTCACTACAGATGCTTTGTTGCCCGGTGTCTTGGCGGCTATCATTCGGAGGCCTGTGAAGGTTAATGACAGTGACACGACTCCAGCGAGAGCGCCGCTTAATGCTCAGAGATATCCATTCATCAACAGTTTGATATTACGACCGTTACATGACTGCACTGCCGTTCGGGAGTCTTAATAGCGCATTGCAGATTATTTTATTCCGGTGTCAACCTTCAAGACAGATTTACACCGCAGGTCCAAGCGTTTTACCTGATTGAATGCTTATATTCTATGCGTCTATGTTAATCAGAAGTGGGGGAGGGGGTTTGAGTTGGAGTTGAATCACAAATTTTAGGACTTGGGACTTGCTTGGCTAAAATTTGTGGACGCCTTTATTCAAATTTTGACTTGGTATTCATGCGATTGACTGGATTTGAACGACATCTCTTGGGGATTTGGGGTGTTAACGTTTGAAAATCTGCATTTTGAATACAGTCATTCAGGTTTTAGCCAAATGTGTCCCAAGTCCTAAAACTGGCGGCGAAAGGCTTCAATACATCAAAGTCGGTCCATGTCGTCGGCCTTGATATCGGCTTGTCGGACCGTAAAATGACAAAAGCCAACGAAGACGCCAACTACTCCGGATTTATTGCCATGCATAAGAAGTAGTACCCCTCCATGCCATCGGGGGGCGCTAGTCAATGCGTAGCCTTTAACTGTAATGTCCAATAACGGTGATCATTCATGAATGAAAGTGATTAATCCGTCTTCGCGCTTTTCTTTCCATCCAGCCGTTATGTCCGCAGAGGAGATGTGAAAAATGAGCAAAGTTGATTCAGTTCTTGAGGAATATCTTTAATATTTCACCATTTGTCTCCTTTTTTTTGTCACTTTCCGTTCATCTCACACATGGTCCAGAGAAGTTTTATCATTTCTTTATCTGTATCCGTATTGCATCCACATTTGGAAGAGGTCTGTTTCCACTCTCGCAATCTCTGATTTCATGTTTTTTTTTTGTTTTTTCTTAACTCTGCCTCTTAAGAGTACGGAATTATATAAGCATTAGCCACACAAAGATCTGCAGAAGTCGACGAGAGTTATGTGTTTTTGTCCAGTTGCGCACCCTCCAAATATGTTCCACGTCACGCAGTGATCTGTGGCGCTGCATGGGAAAACCAGCAGAGGGAACACTAAAGGTCACCCCTCATTTTTCATCTTCCATGCACGCCTGCTCTCTCTTTTGCTCGCAACCTTTTCTCACCCTCCTCTCCCAACTTTTAATACATGCGATGTTATTGGGGCGCCAACGTTTCACGGCCAGGCAAATATCACGTAAACCAAACCTGGCTCGCGAGCGTGTCATGCAACGGAGAAATAAATCATGTGTGCACATGTGTCCACAGGAGGCTGTTGTTTATCGCTCCGGTCCTGTGAAGGAGATAAAGGCAACACTGTAATTTGGCTTACGTGAGCATTCAGGTCTAATCAAAATGGCAACACCAGATGCCTGAGGATGCCCAGTAGATAAGCAGACTGGAAAGATCGTGACTGTGGAGAAAGGTCATGCGAATCTTTATAGACAACAAGTAACATTTTGTGGCAAACGCAAATAAAGGGACCCAGTAGCGCAACATAACAAAACATGAATTATGAATAGGTCAATTGGTGGCGTCATAAAATTCAATGAGTGGGTTTGTCTTTCTGAGATCGCCCAAAGTCAGAGAATAGAAGCTTGTTAGTTAAAAATAAAATAAATAAAATCAAATAAAATAAATAAACAACTCTTATCTCCAACAAGTCAACCCATTTTGGAGCAAACGCGCATAAAAATGGCAAACAATAGAGTCCTGTCCATCTCTTCCCTATAAAGTAGTATGCTGAGCCCCCCCCCAAAAACAAGGCAATAAATTTTGGTATACAAATTGAAGTAAGTTTATTTAGCCACATTGTATAAACTCAATCTGAATAGTTTTGAGATCTTATTGTCGTTTGGTGCCATTTTATAATGTGTGCAACTGATTGTGTTTCAATTCTGGTTTCCTGTTTGAGCAAAACACAAACGGTCGAAGCATTGAGCCCTGAGGTGCACCTCATACTTCGGAAGGGACATTAAGGTGTTATTAGTTTCAACAATACACAGCAAAGTACTCTCCATTCACTGTTTCTTTGTCTTTTAGCCTCACTCATTCCGTACATTCTTTGGCCTCGCTCGCTATATATCCGGTGCAACTCCCCCTCGCTATGTGAATGCCTTACTTGTATCCCACACACTCTCTCACCTCTCTTTCTCCTCGGCGCTGCCCGTGCCGCATTGTTTTTGTCATTTCCATTTCCCTCGCTCAATCCACCGCCAATTCCCTCATTTTCTTTGCCTTAAATCCTCCTGAATCCTCCCATCTCATTTCACTCCCCGCTCGGCACGTCGTGGCTGCTCATCGCGTCATTTGTTATCGGTGATCCGAGTAGCATCCGGCTATCATCTGTCTGTGATTGCACACTCTCCATAAAGCAGCCTCTCCGCGGTCGCTAACATGACAATTAAGCCGGGCTCTGGGAAATCTGTTGGGTGTCTTTTAAGCGCACATAAAGTAAATGGAACAATGGAACAAGCATCCATGGCTTACTTTATATCCTATTACACATACGCTCGTAATTCTCAACTGGGTAAAAGTCTGAAGGACGTCACCGTGGGCCGGGTGCTAAATCACTCTTTGGAGGATGTGCGTGACATCACAGAGACCTGAAACTTCAGCTCAGTGGCCCTAGCCACTTGTTTTGACACAATACGTGGCTGTTTTTCTTGATTAAAAATGCTTGAAATTTGGAAAAATCGAAACTTCGGAACAGATGAATGGCATTGTCATTCATTTCAATGGGGGATGCATTTCCAATTGGATTTTCTTTTCTTTTTAATTCTAACAAATTTTATGTAAATAAAAAAATAAAAATAAAAACGTTCCCAACAAGTTAAGCAGACTACTAAAATAAGTATTATGAGAATAGACCATTTTGCATTATCACCTACTTTAATGCGGACTCTTTCGATTTCAAACCTCAATTTGTAATCAAATCGAGAACTGCTCACAAGGGAGCCACGATTTAATCTAGCATGAAAATAAATTCACTTCCCAAATAAATAACTAGCATTTCACATTTTAATCCAGAACTAATAACGTTCTTGTAGCTTTTTAGTATTCATCCCATTTGCATCGCAAAAATAATAAATAATGATCTTTATCTGGAGGAGCGTTCTTCCTGTAATGAGACATCTCCTGCCGTTGTTGTTGTGAAACAATGAAAGTCAAAACAACAAGTGAAAACATTTTCGAATGGAAACTTTTGCTCATTTTGGCTTGTTCGGGATCTCCAGCGCATTGCGAGATGTCAAATAAGAACACGTCTGGCGTCTTAAGTCATGGAAGTGCGTGCTCGATGCTTCTTGCTGTCAAATTCCACTTTGTGTGTGTGTGTGTGCGTGTGTGTGTGTTTGGCAACACATTGACGAGATCCAGACAAGGAGGTGGGAAGTGCTGGTGCGAATAAAAGGTGTTGTTTGACAGCCCTTTGTCATCATTTGGAGCCATGAAATCAAAGTTAACAAATATTTCTTCCGCCTCATTTACTACCTCAAAAAAAAAAAAAAAAAGCGTTACTGTAATTACCTCAGATCAAAGACACTATCTGCTGAGCCCATTTTTGTGTGAATGAAAATAAATGCTTACAAACACCAAAAAAGGATCAGAGGTGGAAAAAGTCCTCACGCTCTGTACTTGAGAAATACAGATTCAAAAAAAAAAAAAAAAATTAAAAGAAAAAAAAAAGTCACAATACCAGTTCTGATAACTTGGCAAGATGAAAAAAAATATCTTTGCAGAAAAGCTTAGTCGAGTGGACCCGCTTTTTTTTTTTTTTTTTTAATTAATTTGATTTTTTTGTTTTGTTTTTGTTTTCTGACCGGGAAAAAACTGCCCAGCTCTGGTAAAAAAAAAAAAAAATTCGGGATGAATGGTAACAGGGCGAGGCAATCAAGTGGAAGATTGTCGAATGTGAGCGAAAACCCTATGAACGACCTCATTGGCTGACGGGCCAACACAAAAGCAGATGTTCACTCCATTCCAATTTGTGAGCATTTTTCCTCCTTTTTCAACCTCTCGGGCCACGGCGGAATCACCTTGAATTAAAAATCTGGCTAAGGACGAACGACATCATTGATTGCTTGGCCATTTGATGCCTCGGCCATCCAACTTTATTATCGTGGTGACAGCTCAATGTTTCCTCACTGACTTTGCCAGCAGTGGGACAAATTGCCGCGTTAAATCCCCGTCGGAAGCCAAGCTGAGCGTGTTGCTGACTTTACAAGTCCAATTTCATTAGTCGGAGGTGCACATCCTCGCGGCTCGGCTGCTGTTTTCCGATGTTTCCCCCTCGCTATCGTCACTCGCCATCTGGATCACGTTGCCGCCTGACTACAAGGCAGCCCGATCGCCGTCAATCATTCTGGGGATGTGTCGCTCGCAACCCTGCGAAGCATTTTTATTTTTTTCTCAGGCGTGATTCCGATGTCCTTGCATTGCTCGCTTTTTATGAGGATCTCCTGCAAATTGCCAAATTTGTTCATAGTCCTCATTTTGAGGGGAACGGCCCGATGCCTGCACTCGGTTGGAGACATTTGTCATAATTACTGACATGGTTTGTGGCAACGTTCTCACAAACACTTTTTT
>NC_142403.1:16462098-16520931 GCF_059441095.1 Idiotropiscis lumnitzeri
GTAATCATCCCAAATGCCAAAGCCAAGATTAACAATCACCCTCGCTCAGGTTACAATCAAGGGTGAAAATGATCAACCCGTGACCAATGAAAGCCCACGCCCGACGACCCACCGCGACGATTGGTTGGCAGGCAGGAAGCAGCGAGATTGAAGATAAGAGAGGTTGGTGGAATTTAAAAGAAATAATTTAAAAAAAAAAATAAAAAATGGACGAGAAAATCCGGCGTCTTCTCTTACTTTCACCAACAGAGATTTCCTCTTTCCCCAAGAGCCAGATAGAAATGAACTTTGAGTTTCGCTGCCTTTTGGGTCCTCTTGAGTCTGGACAGTACACATTTCATTTGAGCTGGGTCACACAATAAATGATGACATCATCGCGATCCGCAAAACACTCACGGAGGTTCCACATTATTTTGCGGGACTTTTAACACGGCAACAACTTTGCTAATTGAAACAGAAAATACTATAGGGAAAAAAAAAAGAAAAATAATCGAGATTCATTTAGCGTATTTTCTGAACTATAGAGCGCCCCTAGTGGTGAAAGAAAAAAGATCCACAGAAAAGCTGCACCGTTTTATTAGCTGCATGTTTCAAAATCTAGCTATATAAATAATAAACGGGAGTTCAGAACACCTAAAGAGAGATTCTTCCATGCAATTAAAAACAAATATTCAAGGTTTGGACTTTTTAAACGTTTCTAAACAAATAGTTGGGACAACACACTTCATCTGTTATTTCCTCTTCAGACACTTTGCAGCTTGAGAACAAGGAGCCTCTCATTTAGTTGCAATGCCCTTGCTCCGCCCCCGGTAGTCATGGCAACAGCTTTACCGGCATGAGCTTCTGAATGCAATCCTGTGCTCGGTAATGAAGCGCTGCTTCCTCAATGGAAAATGCGAGAATTATTGATTGGCGAGAAATTTAAAGGATTAAAATATATCAATAGATCATTTTCCTTAAATAAATGCTGTCATCCCTAGACGAAAAGAATCCAATTGGGCTACAAAAAAATAAATATTTAACAGTCAAGTGTGTGTGCTTGAGCTTCTCACAAATCACTCCATAAAGAACCCAAGTGGAGTTAACAGGGACGTGCCAGCTTCGGTCACAAGCAAGTGAAGAAACTCGCTTTAAAAAGGCAGAACCTGCTGAACCTTGAGCCGTCTCAACTTCATAACAATAGAAAAAAAAATAAAATAAAAAAATAAAGCGGCTATGAGTACAGGTCAGCGCCTCACCCACCTTCTTGATGTCCTCGATGCATTTAATGATGTAGTTGCGTTTGACGGTCTCCTTGACGGCGTAGGCGTCGCTCAAGATCCCCAGGTGCTCCTCCAGCGCCTGCTGAACCAGACTGGTGGGCAGCGTGGGGAGATGTGCCAACTCCCAAAGCACCTCAAGCACCTGAACACAACACGCAATTAGTCTGTCAGGCTTGATTTAATTTTGCCAGCTTCAATTTCGATTTTTTTCTGTCATGGGAGTCTATTTTGGAATAAAGGATGAAATCGGATAACTTCAAATTGGATATCTGCCAATGTGAACATAGCATGAAGGTACAGATCGGACGGCAATAGAAAAAAGGACCCCTTAAAAATCTGTGACTCACCTTGCCGGTGGTGGTTTCAGAGCGCGCTTCCCTGCCGATCCTCCCGATCAGACTGAGCAGCTTCTGCCTGACGCGATCGCTCTCCACCTCCCAGCTCTGAACGAGACACACATTTGAGTCAAACGGACGACGCTTTTTACTTGCCGCGACTCATCCTCCGGGTCGCCGACCTTCTGTATGAGCACAAAGAGGTGGGTGAGCTGATCGAAGCTGAACTTGACGGCGGCGGCGGCGATGATCGTGTGAATGTTTTCGATCACAGTTGACGACTGGCCGGCCTGAAATGCAAACACGCGATGAGATTGATTTCATTCTAAACACCGGGTGATGTGCAAGCGGATGTTAACCTGTATCCTCCAGATCTTGGAGAGTTCATCCAGGGAGAGTTTACTTCCCAGCAGCTCAATAATTCCTTTTATTCGCTCACAGTACTGAGCCTGATCAATATTGCCTGTAGTGACAACATGGAATAATCACATTAACTCATTTACTGCCATGGACGGCTAAAGACGTCAAAGATCAATAATTTTTTTATTTTTACTCGGCTGGTAGGTAATAAGACTGCGGATCATTCGCACATATGTTCAAAATTCCTCCCACATTGTATTTGATTTGATTGCGCAAATGTACCTAATCTTGTGGCCATGCTCATCAATTACTGTTGACGATTTCATTTCTTACCCTCGAGCGCTATTGACAGGACCGAGTTCTCCACCAGCCAGTCCAACAGTTTATCTGTATCTATGGCATTCTTCACAGTCTTTGCCACCGTGCTCTCCTCTATTAACTTTGTCACCTGCAAGACAAGGACCAGGGTCAAAATGTGAGGCGTCCTCGACACGGGGGCCATATGCGGCGGCTCACCTCTTTGAGGGAGTTCATCTTGGTGGAGAAATGGGGAGTTTTGAGCATGCGCAGCAACGTGTCCAGCCTCAGGTCATCCACCACCGTGACCATCTCTCTCTGGAACTTCATGCACAGCAGCTTGATGGCCGACAACAGGTCGGGGATGCTCACCAGCCGCTGGAGTTAAAACATAACAGCATTGACTTTTATGTTTCCCTTGCCTCCTCGAAATCTCATTCGTCAGTCACATTAGAGTGGATTTATACGCAGAACACGACCTTGTCTTTGAGGTCCTTTTCTTCCAGGTTCTGTACATATGTGATCATTTTATGGATGACTGGATCAAGCATAGGCTGGAACACGCAAAAGGAAAAATAATTTATGTATTAATTTAAAAAAAAAAAATAGCAACAACATAGCAATTGGCCGGCACGAAAACTATTTTCAAAATATTTTAATGACAATCAGTAAGATTCACTTTTCAAATACAACAATACTGAAATTATGACATTCTAATTTATTGCGATGCACCTGTGAAAAGACATGGCAACTTACCTGGACAAGGCTGGAGTTGAGGTATTCGGCACAAACGCCAAGAGGCTGGACCAGAGCGGATACGCACTGTGCGACACAAAAACATGGCTTTTCGTTTATCTTTATTAAAGATTAGCTTCTTGGTTAGCAACAAAATTCCCATGAATGAAACGGAATGATTTGAAGTCAGTTATTGAGGACAAGAGACCCTGACGAAGAGACACCGTTTGTCTGATAATTTGTAAAGAGAAACAGTGGAACGACACATGCAGCTTGATAATACAATAATACTCACAGGCATATATTCTTTATCTTCTGTGAGGATCAATCTATATTAATATGGATTACCGGAGAGCTGAGACGGGATTCATGTATTTTATATCCGTACCAAGAGTAGCACAGCGTGTATTAAATTGAAGCAACAAAATATATATATTTATTTATAATTGTCGCAGGGCTGTGGGGGTTGGTCGAGATTATGGACAGCAGGACGCTAGTTAAGCGCCACATCCCAAATTCACTGGAGTGTCAATGTGGGACCGAGGTGGTGGGAGCATAAAAAAAAAAAATCTTCCAACACACAAGCCCGGCTGATTCACGTTAAATCAGAGGGCCAAAATGAATGAATGGTTTGTGTTTCTCGCTCTGACACGGTTTGATCGGCCTGAAGCCTCGTGCTGTTCCTGCTGCCTCCCCTCGGCTATTCACTGCTGCACTTGACTTCCTGTTTCTCAGCAGACAAATGAATGGGCTGCCCCTGGGAGCCTGGAAAGGAGGAAGCCATCCTCCTACTCTCATATATCTTCACTTCTCACTTTCACTGGCTTTGCTGCTAAGCGTGTTATATGACTTCAAAAGGAGACAATCTGCATTTTTTTCCCCCTCACAATTTAAAACAGTTGGCACGTCTTAACAAAATGTCTTGACAAGCGCTTAGGGTCAAACTTTGCACATCCCTTTTTTTTTTTTTTTTTTATCTTGCTGAAAAAGAATTTTGCAACCCGCATACTATGCCCTACTCACAGTTAATGGTGACTTGAACTTTCTTTACCATGACAACCGAGGACACTGAACAGTACGTCGCACAAGGAAAACACCAGCAAACCCAAACCCATCTCAAAGTCACACCGGCTCTTCGTTCGGAACCAGCGTGGAAAGAATCCGTTACTCTTAAAGGTATGTCAGGCTGTTTGTAAGCGAGGCAGGGGGGGAGGGACATGCGGGACGGGGGTTAGCCTTACAGCTATTTCAATCTCCTCCGCGTTGAGCTTCGTCTGGATGGCGGTGAATCCTCCCAACTCGCCGAACTACACGAAATGAACGGAGAGACAAAAGCAAAGATAAGGCACATGTACAGTATATTCGATCAAATATGTGTGCAATTCTAATTCTAATTCTAACCCAAAAAGTTAAAAACAGAAAACTGTAAAAAAAAAAAAAAAAAAAAAAAAAGGATAGCTCGCTCTGCATTTGGAATTGGGTTGGCAGGTTGTCAAGAATATCCCAAAGCAACAGGTGATGCTATAACTCCAAAGCGCCACGTCAGCCAATGAGAAAAGTCAATTCTGGACAAGGGGATAAAGAAAAAGAAATTTCTTCGACTTGATTACATTGCATAGTGCAATTCAGAATTGGGATCTTCTTTATAGCAGTGTAAACGGGGAAAAAAAAAAAAGACATGGAATCGGATATCTTCATATAGGACACTTCCAAAAGAGGATTAAAAATCTGATCTGCATAGGATATATGCCAATGCCGTCGCATATACACAGATCGGCGGATACATGAGCTTGTCGACATCGCTGAAGCACTCAAAGTGCTGACAAACGCACGTCGGGCCAAACTGTTTGTCCATCGTTTAATATCGGTATTACTCATGGATTACGGTTTTCTCGGCCTGGCATTTGTGGACTTATTGACTGCACATGCAAATTCGGGCATCTGCGCATGTGTGTTGTTTCAAATATGCCTTCAGTGTCACTTGAGATGTACATGGAAACAGATGAACATCAGATACAGACAATAAATTAGAATCGGTCACAAGGATGTCCAGCGTAAATTCAGCCTTAGTGACTAAAAAAGTAGAAAACGCAGAAATAGCATGAAAAACATTTTTTATATATATATATTTTTTTATTTGCGATGTGTGATGGTGCACAACCACAACGTGCTTGCGATCACTTACCTGATTGACTAAATCCACCAGCCAACCGTGCGGCTCCTGAAACAGATCATTTTGCTTTTAGTGGGTTTATTTCACATTATCGCGCACACGCCTGCACACACAGCTGCTGTATGTCAGTCATACATTTATGCCCGTGGCTCGGTTGCACAACACTAAAGAACCCGCTGGCCTCCACTCCGGCACGATTTGATTCGTCATTGTAAACCAACATGTGTGTATACAGTAACGTCAAGCAAAAGTAAATAATTAATGCCTCCGTGGAGGCTTACTGGTGGTTGGTGAACGCAATCTTCAAGACATTTATTCTGCTGCTCTTACCCTGCTGAATAACCTAGATCAAACTCAATTAAATATTGAACTGACCCCTTAAGGGATTTTCAAATGCAGTTTGCCTAAACACATTCACACACTCAAGTTTTTATGGGCAGTTATTGCCGTCAGTACGATTTTAGCTGACCCACTTCCTGGTCCACTGAGCCTAACAGAAACTCCATCATGATCGATATCGTAGCTAACTCAGCGAACATCCCGAAAACTAATCCAACATTGTAACTGTAATGAAGTGATAGACCGATTATCGGGGCCGATATTTGGCATTTTGCCAATTATCAGCATCGTCTTTTTTTTTAATTACATTTTTTTTATTTGAAGGTCGATAAAGTAAAAGCTGGTTTATTTTGACTCGTTGCAAAGCACTTCGCTGTGTCTGCCGTGCTCGTGGCCTTGCTTGCAGAGGCTGATTGACCCACGCACAGAATGGTTAGTTGTACAAGCAAAGCTGTTTGATTTTTACTTCGAATCAGACGCATTACGAGAGAGGTCCCGCGAGCAGCGACAGACTTGGCCAAAATTTTAATAAATGTCAGTCGATTACAACAAAGTTGGCTATTTTCTAAGATCTAAAAAAAATCTCCAACATGGTATTAATCACGAGTAGTTTAATAAACATGTACTTAAAGGCATTTAAACTACTGTATTTCGCGGACAATAAGGCGCACCTGCATATAAGTCGCAGCAACTCTTTTTGGGAAAAAAAAAACCAAAAAAAAACATGGCGACAACTTTGCTAATTAAAACAGAACAGACCCAAGTAAAACCAAATGAAAAAAAAAAAATTGAGATTTATTTAGTGTATTTTCTGAACTATAGAGCGCGCCTACTGGTGAAAGAAAGATACACAGAAAAGACACACGGTTATATTAGCTGCATGGTTCAAAATCAAGGAAAAAAGTGGCGGCTCATAGTCTGGAAAATGCGCTAAGTCAAGTTTTGGAGTTTTTTTTATTTTGACACCTTTTTACCCCTTTTTTCTAGAAATTAATATCGGCGTTAAATATCGGTTATCGGCCTCCATGACTACTAATAATCGGTATCTGCCCTAAAAAAAATTTTTTTTTTAAATACATTTTTTTAAAAAAGGATCGGTCTATCACTACTGTAATGTAACGATTTGTAAGATGACTTCAAGTGTCAGCCTTACTTTCTGATAAGTGTTGCTTGGAGAAACGGCAAACATGTTGGCCTCGTCTCCAAACACTTCGGCCCAGTTCCTCTGACATGCTTTCATCCGGTTCTTAAAATGGTACTCATTGTCCGGGTTGAAGGCCTGGGCACAACCGGAAAGGAGACAACCATCAGGTACTGCAACGAGTTATCTTACTCATGTGATCAGAATTTGGACCGTTCTACAGTACACACCATGGCCAAGACACCCATCAGGTTAACGGGAACCGGGTCCTGCTTGACCCGCTCGGCCACCAGCTCCACCAGCAACATCAGCATGTTGTAGATTCCCTCGTGGATCTCTGTGCCCCACTTATGCACGGCGCTGCTGGTGAGCAACTGGTGACAGTGAGATGAAAAAAAACAAATGAGGGCAAGTGATTGGTACGATCTTACAAGTCTGTTGGGAGACTCCGACGACTCACCTTTTTAAAGGCCTCCGGCATGCAGCGCTCCACGAACCTCTTGCAGTTCTCGTCGGCGTCTGCGAGGCCTGATGGGAGATGTGAAGGTTGAATTTCATAGTAATATTGGAGAAAAAAAAAAGAAAAGATGGGCCATTTAAAACCCGTTTTTTTTTTCCTCAATTGTAAATGTTTCCCAAATATTCCACATCTTTTTGTATTATCAAAAGTGGAAATTTCAGTGATTTCATTGGATAGCAATGATTTAGAAAAATGTTTTTTTATAACTATTCATTTTTTTAGGTGAAATTATATATCAAAATATGTATAATAAATAAATAAATAGATAAATAAATAAAAAAGACGTAACACAGATTTGATTTTTTAAAATACAAATTATATTTGTAAATGGTCGCCTTGGGCTAATCTCCAAAAAGTGTCATTATCTGACCAGCGTTGCATTAGGTCATTTTAACTTTCAACTTGGTGACAGTCGTTCCTAAAAACATTGAATTCGAGCAGCAAATTATCTTCTTTCCCACTGCAAATTTTTGTGGATTTTCAAATACGTCAATATTGTTTTTTCTCCCCCCGCCCCAAAAAAGTGCAGGTGAAACGTTAGAATTCAAGTTACTGATAAAGTGCAGTCATCTGCGATGTCTAAACATCACAAAAACGTTTTTTTTTTTTTTATCCATAGCGACTAAACAAATTCACTTGACTCCGACAAAAAAAGGAAGACGCGCTTTGCAACATGTGCCACATCCATCGTAACTTGTACGACATTTATTGACACACGGAGTCGGCTGGAGTGTGCTTATAAAACAGTAGTTCTTTCTTTACACAGAGTGAGTCTTACCGTGCCGGGCGAGGCACGTCGAGGCGATGAGACATTTGCCCAGTGACTCCTCCCGCTTGTACGGAATGGACCAGTGGTCGGTAAACACTCGGCTCTCCAGCTCGTACAGGTTGGTGGTGGGGAACTCCATGCTGCCGCCCGAGCAGTTTCCATTCTCATCGTTGCTCCTCTGCAACAATTAAAAAAACATTAACATGAATGAAGTTACGTGACTTGGCGTCCCCTCGGAGGGCCATCAGCGGAAATTGCAAAAGGTGCAATTAACGGGCTCCTGCACGGTAGAATTGGAAACAACACACTTTCTCTTGTAGAGTACCGTAGTTTCAACTACCGTTTTTTCCGGACTATGACCCGCTACGTTTTTCTTAGATTTTGAACCATGCGGCTAATAAAGCGGTGCGGCTTTTCTGTGTATGTTTCTTTCACCAGTAGGGGGCGCTCTATAGTTCAGAAAATACACTAAATAAATCTCAATTTTTTTTAGAACACCCTGTAGAACATTTTTTTTTTTTTTATGCGTCGGCAAAGTACAGGACCTGAATCCTGATGAACTAAACTGAATACTTTTTTTTTATATGGAATACAGTCACCTTGAAATAAACACGGACGGTGACAAGTTTGACAGCGTACTGTTGTTCATTTTGTCTCGTCATTTCTTAATCAGCGTGTGCACATCTCCACTTATGAGCAGTAAAGAATGGTCCCATGAGTGAGTTTCGGCGCTATGCGGCCAAACCAATCAGTGACAGTGAAAAAAAAAAAAAAGAAGGTACTAGAAAGGGATGGCATTTCAATCCTTTCTTTTTGGATATTTATTTTTAAATGACATGCAAAGGTAGATAAGGAGAAGATAAAAATGAAGACTGAGCATCCCTATGCCGGGTTTTAAAGAGGATATAGTCTGGAAAATCGACTCTAATTGCTAAAAAAAAAAGTCTCTGGGGTGCCTGCTCAGCCATCAGGTGTGAAATTACACAACCAAGTAAATATTTTGTGATCCGTTTCGTACTGAAAATGGGTCTGGGATGGAGCACATTTGAATTATGCAAATTGGAGTGGCTCCCACATGTGGCGTTTCCTCCGCCCATGACAAGTCATGATGTTTGGGCGTAAAGTGTACTCCAATTGTTGTTTTTTAATTTTATTTATTTAATAACATCCCATAGATGCGATTAAGACACCTGGGACCTCATTAAAATTGTTACAAAAATGCGTTGCTTTAATAAGCAACAGCTTTGGCGAAATTATTTTATAGAGGCTTAAATACGCATTAAGTGGTTGATTTCGCCGAGTGGCGCACCTGCTTTTCCAACTAATTTTGAGTCCATGGTCCAAGTTTGAGATTTAAAATTTCTCATATCTCTTACAAGCATTATATTAGAAATAGCACTCAGCATGACGCAGCGCAGTTCCTCGCCTCTGCAATCGACAACAGCCCATATTGAAACATTGTCACCAACACTAAGCACGAAAGCCACATGGCATGGCGACGAGTCGTGTACGAGGTTCTCCAAGGCAGCTATGCCGTTGCAATGCACCCGGCAAATCACCCTGGGACCCTTTTGCGACGTCTGCAACGTGTTTGGCAGAGACACTGCAGGGCTATATTTAGGAGGATGACACGAGACAGGCGACCTGCAAGAGTCACAAGCTGAGTGGACACGGAAGGGGGGTAAAAAAAAAATGGAAGGACCATTTCAGGGGGGAGTTTGTGTTTTTAACAATTTTTATTTCTTAATTTATTCATTATTATTTTCATTTTAAGGGCTACAAAGCAACCAATTAATCCAGAGGTAAAATTTTTTTTTTTTTTTTTAAATCGCAGAAAATACATAGTGTTGCTATATGCCTTCAAGAGGCGGGGCCTTTGGGTGTAGCGTGTGACGTCAGCAAGTCATGAGAGTGTCAGGGTGTGAGCTGTGGCCGACAGCAGCTACATGAGCAAGTTTTTTTACTGCTCTTCAGGCGGCACGCAAACAGCTGAAAAGTGCACTGGCGACTGTAGCTCTCCTTTCCCACATGAGACAACAGTAAGTAGTTTACTTTAAAATGACAACAAAAAAAAATATCGCTTTAAACCGCAGATTCCTCTGAGAAAAACGGGAGTGCTGCAACACATAGGTTCCACAAAAAAATATAGCGAGCGCGCAAACAAATGTAAATCAAAGCTACTCCCACGGTGTCACTCAAAAGTGAGATTTACTATCTTTGTCTTGGCTCTCGCTGGATTGTACAAGTGTACCTCGTATTATACTAATTAATATTATCTGAGATGTTCTCAAGTTTGCGACAACACCCAAAATGAGACTTGTCATGCTCCATGTCGATGCGCAACTGCATGAAGGAAAACGACAACTGTCGTTTATATTTAACAGCTTGCATCACAGCGTGACAGCAGTGATGAGGAGCCAGACAGTGAGTGACAGCGATGGGCCAGCGGGAAGTGGTCAACTGGTTGTTTACATGCACGCTGCTATTCACAACTCCGAGAGTCACTTCAGAGTGGAAGTGAAATGATAAGCGTAGACAGTTTGGAAGCTTCCAGGACACATTTTGAATGTAAACACCAATATTTTGGATTGTTTTGAAATTTTCAGAGATTGATGTGGGCATAGGTAGAAATGCGCATGCTAATTTTGGTGATGATTGGTTGTACTTTTCCAACATTCAGCCTTTTTTTAAACACAATTTAGAATGTCCCATGACAAAATTGTATGCTGCAAAACAACAACTGGATTTGTTATTGCCCCCCCATGCTGCACTGCTATTCACGTATTTAACTACTGTCAGAACCAAACAATATATGCAACCCAGAGGCTGAGCAGCACTGAGTTTGTTTACAGAGTAGATTTGTGGCTCAAACCTTAGGCTGCTCCACAAACCAAATACAAAATACAACAAATTGGCCACGTAGTCCACAAGAATTGCGAAACAACTACTAACAGTCCAGCTGCAGTGGAATGCAACCCCCATGACATGAGGGCCTGGGGGTTGGGGGGGGGTGTCCCCTAAAACCATGCAAACTGGACTTGCACAAGAGATGCATTCATTCCGTCTTTATACTTGCAACCAAATCAGCAACTAGTTATGTTCTATTTGTTTTTGCATTTGTGCATTTCCACTGATGCGCTGCAGCGCGTGCTCCCCTTTGCAGGAAGCTGTCAACTAGCCAGGCAGCTACTACTAGCGAGATTAGGTAGCAAGTTTAAAATTGCTAATAAAAATCTTCCCGTGTGCAGGTTCGAGCGCGGGGTCTCTACGAGCCTGTGACGTGCCTTGGCGCCAAAGCACCGGGGGAGCGATGCACAGTGGCACAAGCCTGCTCTGACAGCTCACGCCCGGCTGGCTACGCAGCTAGCATCGATGCTAAAGCGGAGCTAGTTAAATGGGCGAAGCCACTCACCCCGTGAGTTCCAATACAATCAGCGCTCCATACGAGAGTTTGTTCTCACCTCCCCGTCCACGACGTCGTGGTAAGCGGGCGGAGGGTCAAAGCCCCCCGTGCCGGTTCTCCCGCTCGTCTCCCCGTCGCCGCTCGTACTCAAGGCGGGGGCAGGCCCGCTCTCCATGGGCTCATATCCGTAGCCGAGCCCCGGGCTTTCGTTGGTCAGGAGCGCGACCGCCTCGTTGATGTCGTTCTTGGCCAAGCGGAGCGCCTTTCTTATCACGTCGGGGTCCGGGAAGCCCATGCAGAGGAGCGTGGTGATGTGCTGCTCCTCTTCGGTCTCCATGTTTGAGGTGTCTCCGTGTTCGCAGCCTAGGAGCGACGGGGTTTGGGGCACAGCCCTGTAGCTGTGCACGCCGCCATGTTTACAGCCCCGCTGCTGACTGACTGACTGTCACGATCTGGCTTCCCCCACTACAGCGCCCACACAGGTGTTAGGCGCACTTCTTGAGACTTGGAAATGGTCATTTTCCCCGTGGGAGCGTGCTCAAACCACAAACCACGAGCAGAAGCTTTAAATATTAATATTACGAAAAGTTCTATTCTATTTATCACAAAGGTTTTTGAGACTGCAACACATTTGTGAAGGACAAATTGTCGGCTATGCACCAGAGTTAATCGTGATTCCCGCGGTTGTTTTGTCTTTTCCCGAGGAGAATTACCCACTCTGGAAAATTAAAATTTCCAGTTATCTCACGATGAATTTGTATTTTTGGAAAGTTGTCAAAATATTTTGCGTTGAACGAGACGCGCAAATAAAAAAACGTTTTTGTCATTTTAATTTTGCTCACTTTTTAATTCTAATCTATATTGTGAAAACAATTTGAGTGTTTAGAATTGAAATACATTTGGTTTCAGTTCTCGATCACATTCACACGTTCCCCGAAAACGAAACTGATTAAGTGCTTATTGACAGTTACTTCCCAGCTATTATAATAATGATGATAATAATTAAAAGCTTATTATCATAAGGGCGTGGCAATGCGTGAAGAACTGCGGAAGTGGTTGAGGTGGCGGACGGAAGTGACGTGTTTCCAGTCACGTGAGCGAGAGTGGTGCGGGGGGGAGTCAAAACAGACACAAAATGGCTGCCATTGGAGACGACGCCGCTGCAATGGACAGCATTTCCAGGGCGCCCGGGGCCCATTATATTCCTCCCAACGCCGCCTCGGATTTAATGAGTCACGGGGAAAGCGCAGAGGACGTGGGGGAAGCACCGGTGCCCGCGGTGAAAAAGCCCAACACTAACAGTGAGCGACTAACCGTTCCAGCTTCCGTAGCGTGCTAATGCTAATAGCTCAAAACAATCGAATTACTTTCTTCCAGTCACGTGTTAGGTTTACACTGTTGTGTCAGCAACATAATGTCCGCGGGCACCAGGTTGCCCCCGAAGGACAACTTTAGAAGCCTGCGCAGATGAAATCGGTAACCATTCGCCTAAATCACCACAGAGAAGTGGCTCTGAGTGTAGAAAAACGTTTGCTGACCATTTAAACGTATCTTTTACTCTGGGTGGAGTGAATCACATTTACTAAGGATAAAGCCTTCACAGTCTATAAGGGAAATCCAAGTCGAGAAACGCAGAACCTCAGAACTGAATGATCAGATGTGTTAAACACAAGTGTACCTTGCTGTCACTCTTGGTTTCTTCTTGTTCAACTGTAGGAACCAACTCAATTGTCAATCATTAATTGTTGATGCTAATACGTGCAGGTGTTCGTTTCTGAAGATTTGGAATAATTTTGATTTATACCCTTTGCTTACTCGAGGCGATGGTGGTGTGGAAACGGCAGAAGAAGCAGTGGAGCCCGCAGAGCCTGACATCAACGCGTTGTGTACCGACATGTTTGAAAAGATGTCCGTCTTCCTTCAAGGCGAACTCACAGGTATTGTTAAAGTGTATTTCTGCACCTATTCCATGTTTTATGTCACTGTCCAGAATGCAGCCATACTTCTTGTCTTTTTGTGTGACCACATTCACATGGTCCCCGTTTCAGCCACTTGCGAGGATTATCGTCTGTTAGAAAACATGAACAAGCTAACGAGTTTGAAATACATGGAGATGAAAGACATCAGCATCAACATCAGTCGAAACTTGCAGGATCTCAACAATAAGTGTAAGTCGTACATAACACTAGCATCATCCTCAATCGGGGAATAGTTAGCACCTTTCATTGATTCTTTCGCTTTTGTGTTTTCTTAGATGCTAGCCTTCAGCCCTACCTGGACCAGATAAATCAGATTGAGGAGCAAGTGTCTTCATTGGAACAAGCTGCTTATAAACTGGACGCATATTCCAAAAAACTAGGTGACAAATGCATGCACACAAAGGCAAAGTGTCTCATTGTTTAAAAGTCCAGGCAGCACTTAATATACGACACCGTGTGTGTGCAGCCTCAGTGTCGACAAATTCTTAATCAAGTGTGTGCTGCTTATCAGACGCTAGCTTGTCATTAAAACTAATCGCTGCTACAAGCAAAACTCTGCAACTCTGCTTTAGATGGGGAATAACTGATTCTAAATACTACTAACAAAGCCTCTTGCATCAGTTTGTGTTGGGTCTCCAGTTCTCCAGCAGGTGGCGGTATCGCACCACAAATCAAATTGCGCTTTCCGCTCTCCCAGCCTGAAGTCTTTTCCTTCTCTCTACAGAAGCCAGATTCAAAAAACTGGAGAAGCGATGAAGGCAGACACCAGGATCATGTAGTTTTCCGTCTGCCACCTGGTCTAACCCTACCTGATGTCCGGTGCGGTCGCGGCTAGGCGGGAGGACGCAAACTGACATTCAAGGACACCTTGACTCCTAATAAAAAAAAAATAATAACAGGTTACGGAGGAGGGAGCAGCTCCAGGCTCCAGTGTTTGTTGGGGGGCTTAGATTCTAACACGCATATCACTAAGTGACTCAGCAAAGGTTGTACAACAGTGAGTGTGCATTTTATTTAAAGAGCAACAGCCTCAGCTTGATTGAATGGTAGCACTGGAGCTTATGATCTACACTTGTTTAATGTCACTTATCGAATTTCGATAAAAGGTAGATGAAGCATGTTCAGAGACTACACAAGGCTAACGTCCTCCTCTTGAATAGCAAACTGAAATATGTTTAATACAAGTTAAATGTATGTTGTGTTATGTTTACAAATTCTTAACATGATTTTTTTTTTTTTAATAAATCATGATGTGCACTGGATTGCATTGACTCGCAGTTACCAGGACTCAAGGTAAACATTTACTTTCGCTGAGATAATAATACTCCATTTTGATTGACACTGTCTAATATGATTCTGAATCCAGTTGCCGCGCTAAGTGCTGCTGCTATTGTTTTACTACAATAGAAGGAAATGGTTGCGTTTTTGAAAACTTGTATTACATCACATTTGTTATCTGTGTATTAATCTGCCTTATGTTAGTACTTCTCCTTTACCGAGAAAGTATCCACTTTGCATGTGTGGCATATCAAGATGCTGTTTTGTGTGATGTAGGCTGCTTACAATAAAAGGCCACTCTAAAATTAGCACTTTTTTAGTATTGAGCGAATCCAAGACAGCAAAGTTAGATGTGTTGCTCAGCACGGGGCAAATGTTCACACCAGATACTGCCTGGGCTAGTTTTCAAGTACGTTGCGCAATCAACAAGTTTGCTCGTCGGTGCAAGAATCGCACTCAGTTAATGCTCTTCTTGCAGCTTTTTGATTAGAAATGTTCAAATCTATGGCTTACAAGTGGCGACTAATCTTCATGACTGAGGTTGACTCATCAACAATTTCCCACCAGAGGATATGTGATCGATCTCGCATACGTGAGCCTGCTTATGTTTGTGTAAGGCCTAATCTAAACCAGGTCTCTGTCATTCGTCCAGCTGGGGCCCCCGACGCACGGAGGGAGCTCATTATTCATACTGTAACATTATTTACTGCTGCACTGTGATCCTTCCATGTCTACTCCCCCCCCCCCCCCCCCTTTCTTGTTTGCAAGCCCCGCGGGGCGCAAATTCGGCTCCCTCTCCCAGAGGCTCTCAAATTTGGGTCTATTAATTTTTTTTTGCACTGTACCGGATGCCAGCTGTCAATCGAGCACAGAGAAAATAATTCGAAAGTAATTATAGGTGAATGTATTCGGTGTGAAATGGCATGCAAATGAGACCATGTTGTAACAATGAAGTTTGGGTTGTGGAAGTGGGTTGGATGCTTTACTCAACGCTCATTAGTAATAAAATGAAAACTATAGTATAGTTGATGATTCATTTTCGCAGAAAGGAACGAGACATTTTTCGCTATTTCATGAAAAGTATCAACAGAGTGCTTGGTTTATGGAGGTGCTGACATACGTGGTTTAGAGGTAACGAAAGAGTCGCTATGAACTGGTTTGCTAGGTTATAATTTGTGATATATATAATTTAATAATATATAATATAATGTAAGAAAAAAAGGGAACGCTCATTTGATGTATTGTCGGCTTTTCATTAGATTTTTTAAGTAAAAACGTTAACTGTAGATAAGCAGTTTGAAGTGTTAATAACAGCGTTCACCACAAGGTGGCAGACATCACTTAAGAGCAAAGCTGACCTCAAGATTGCGTTTCTCCACTAGAGAAGAAGAGCGATTCCTCGCAAGAAGCAGGGACCAAATAAGGTAAAGAAAATGGTGAATATAGGTCAAATTGGGTGCTGATTATATGTTCACCACCTTTAAACACAAGCCTGCCTAGTTTTCTGAGAGACTATCAGCCATGAAAGATTTCTACCTGAGTCACCAAAAGTACACTCAGCGCTTTTTTTTTCTCACAAGAACCGTTGACGGATCATGAGACAGACTGATCATGTCATGAGAAGAGAACTTTGGTGTGGGTGGTGATTATTATGCTCCTGCACAGGTGCTCCAGAGACCCCAAAATTTGTATACATGCTATCCAAAAGTAGACACTTGGTAGAATGTTCCCTTAGTACCTAATACTCTTAAATACAGAGCATCTTTCTTTCAGCATGTGACTGTGCAGGTGTACCTAATGAAGTGTCCAGGGTACGTCCTCTGTAGTTTCAACGTACAGTGTAGAATAACGATTCCCACTCTGGGTATTTTTGAAATTCAGCTCATTTGGGAATTTCCCACAAAAAAAGGCATCTTGAGCAAAAGAAAATGGGGAGCAAGCTCTTCACTCCATAAATCTCCGTAAGTGGAGGCCAGGCCAGGCCCGGCGAACAACAACAAGGCACGCCGCAGAGTTGTGTAACAGACAAAGCAGCGAGCAAAAAGATTGGGAAACTCTGTCCATGAATGAAAGTGGGCGCACAGACACTTCGAAAGTCCTTTTAGTGGCCACATTTGTTTGGTGTTTTTCCAGCAGTGTCCCAAACAAACCAGACTGTGTTGCAAAACACTGCGCTTTATCTTCTTGAGTGAAGGAAATGACTGTATAGACTTCCCATAAGTACTTTTGAAAGCGCATCTAGTTGGTATTATTTTTCGGTGCTGTCTGTTGACATTGTATGGCGTATTTCAAATCCGTGACGGGTGGGGAAAATATTGTTGCATTAAATCTTGTCTGTTCTTGAGTTAAACCAAATGTGCAGCTTTTATGGTTTGTTGACTGTCTTTTTTTTATTTGGGTGATTTTAAAAACATTTTATTAGCTTTTTAATTAACATTTGTATGTAAATATGATAGATTATCGGCAGAAATTAGTTCCCACCTTCTCTCGCTCTCTCACTCTCACTCTCACTCTCACTCTCACTCTCACTCTCTCTCTATCTATCTATCTATCTATATATTATGGATGTACTTGGATGTAATTTCTCCGGGGTCTCTTTTCAGATTTCACATTTTCAGATTTCACATTTTTGCAATAGCTCCCCACACATTTTTTTCCTCTTAAATTTCTACGGTCCAGCCTGGGCCCCTGATATGGCTGAGTTCGGTCATCCCAGCATTCTCCAGACCTATAAAGTGTGTCCGTCAGAATTTACGATTATATGACAGCCTACAAATATTATTTTATTATTTTTTTTGACAGCCACAGACCTATTGAAAGCCTTAGAAGTTAAATATTTTTTTAGCAATTTCTGGGTCCAGCCGTGGCCCTGGCGTGTTCGCGGAAGTCAATCCTTGACCTAAGAGCGGTGTCATTGGGAACTTGGGGGAGGGGGGGTAAAAAAAAAATGCAATTTTATGATAGCGGTGGCCATCAAAACTTTTAATACTTCTCATTTGGCTTCAGTTTTGCATCCATTTGAAAATAGAACTTTCAATGCAGACAACGAAATGGACCTTATTCTTGCGGCTGTGTTGAAACCACATTTTTTTAATATCTTTCCCCAACACGATCCCCTTTGTTTGCATGCACAGAACAACGGGATGCATAGCCGCCCTCAACCATATTAAAACCACCAAATCAGCAACACCACAAAGACAAAAATAAATGTCAATGAGCTTTGTGTTTACGTCCCATATCAAAGCAGCCAATAGATCTGGGAGGTATTTGAGTGCAAATATGAGCCACATGTTGAGATCTGAGAGTCCCCGACTTCAAAAAGCCTCCACGAGAGAGGCTTGACAAGCCACATGAGGTCAACATTTGGCATCGCAATCACTCACACCTTCACGTACTACCCAAAACGTAAGGATGCGAGGCTTTGCAATACGCCACATACGAGCCGATTGAAATTCTATTCCACAAGCCGGCGCCTGCAGGTGTGTTGATCTTGGAGTGTGACGACCAATGCAATCTATTTTGATTGCGGCAAAATCTCAACAGCGTTCTTCCATTATTGCAAATCTAAAATGGGAACAGATGGGAAGTCGTGTAACATAAAAAGTGGGGGACAAAACTGCAGTGGGACCTCTAAAATCCAACACAATCAAAGTCCACCTCTGATTTGATTTAGAAGCAGTTTTAAAGTGAAATACTGTAAATGTATTTTTCTGGTGTTTTTTTTTTTTAGGTTTAATTGCCATGTCTAATCATTTCAATAAGGAAAGGTGATTTACAATCTGCATATTTTGAGTCAACTGTACTCGGAAGGAGAAGACCCAAAATCGGAATTGGGCACTAGGAGGAGCTGCAGTGTAAATCCAGTCTTTAATACGTCACAAATGTGGAATTAAAACAACCCTTAGCATGTTGTTTGTGTTGTCGGTTTGATGGTACGTTGGTACTCGGTACGTTTCCGGTACTGAGTCTAAACGCACTCAGACTCTTTGGCACCAGAACCATCTGCGAGCGCATTTGTACGACAATGGGATGGCAACAAATAGATTAGCAGTGATTTACAGCCTCATATGCTCCTTTGAAGACCAAAGATGGATGCTAACAGTATGTGATTAAAAATAACTTTCACATGCAGGATTGTTTAGTTTTAATTTTTTGTTGTTGTCATTTTTGTAAATATGCTTCTAGCGAGTTCTTCGTCCCTAACTTGCAGCACTATAAGCCCCTCTTACAAAACCCACCATAGTGTGAGTGCAAAAGAACTCACAAGATGCAAGCATTAGGCAAGATGGACCCATTTAGAAAGTGGTCTGGTCAACCTACGACCTCTTTCATTGCAGTAAATAGTTTAAAGTTGAACAATTGTCTCTGTCTGCTCGAGTCCCTTCGGGCACAACTCGCATCAGACAACAATTTAGAGCACTCGCTTTGGCCATGATGTCTAACACTGATGATTGCAGGGAGGTCACGCTGGACAGAACCACTGTCTGTGACTCAGAAGTTGTCCAAACTGAACAAATTTAACCCCAAAGCACTTACATGTGTGCGATATGTCCCACTTGAGTCCTCTCTCTTCCTTATGTGCTTAAAAAGAAGAAAAAGATAATAAATTTGCACTTAATTTGTCATTCAGACACACCATGCTGTTTCTATGACAACAACCAAACTGACATAATATGCAGGGAATGGACTGGGCGAGAACATAGTCTAAAGAAAAATTAAGGAACGGACATTTGAACACAAACGGTGGTGCAACACATGTTAACAGACAATAGAACAACACTCAGAGGAAAGGTTGATTTCTTTATTTGACTTGTATATGCTAGATGATTGAAAAAAATAGTAACATTGATTAAAAAAAAGAAAAATACCCCAAATAATTTTGGGAACATTTTTAAAAAGTGAAAAACGTCAGGATAATTATAAATCTAATAATAATAAAAAAAACAATCACAGAAACAAAAAGTTCAAAAAGTTTATTTAATGGTTGAAGATTCAGAAAAATGATCAAAGGGAATAATATGGCCCAACTAAAAATATAATCGTAATAAATAATTGTTGAATTTTATTTTAAATAAAAAAATAAGCAGTTTCCCTTGATTTATCAATATTGTAATACATTTATGTATAATTAAAAATAAATAGTAAAAAAATAAAAAAAAGAACACAGCTACTCTAAAGACATACTATTAATAATAATAATTTAAAAAATGAAATTAAGATTGTAAAAAAAAATTGTCAAAGAAAATACAATAAATAAATCTAATGATAGCATGAGTGTTCAGTCTTCTTTTTTCAGAAAGCATTTTGGTCACATGTGTGAGGAAGTGGCTGAAAAATAGGCAAGTGAGTCTCTGCTTTGTCTTAACGGGAGCACATGGGGTCAGTGTGTGTGTGTGCGTGTGTGAGACAGCCAAAAAGAACATTGAATGGAACCAGCTTTTACTCCCGCTACATACTCGATTGTTCGCTATTTGAGAAAATAGCCAAAGCACAACATGTGCTGGTGCGGCTTCGTGTCTTCTTCTACATTTGATTTAACAAATCAAATCAACTTGACATGCTAAATCTACCCAAAAGAAAATGTCATTGCTGCCAGATGCTTTTTTACTGTTCGTTCTCCTGAAACTGCAAGTTCCATTACTTGGTTGTCATAATATTTTCCCCCAAGGGAGCATAAACACCAAAGTCAACAGTGCCCACCTGGTGTCACTTGTGTGTGTTTTGGGCTACTAGCCTCACATTCGGGTGGTGACGGGGTCACACACATTTGTTTTTAACCGGATGTTTATCGTGGAGCAGGATTTGGCTCACACTGACTTTGAATCCCGCTAGGCTCGGTTGAGAATCGATGATGTAATGATCGCTTACCATGCACGCCATTATTGTCTGTGTGCAATTGTACGTGATCGATTCCAAAATTCTAGAACCCCTCTGAAGAGTGAGAACTTCTACTACAACACACACCCACACCCACACACACACAATCATCCTATCAAAGCACTGTGACTCTGAGGACCTGTCTAAATATTAAATCAGCAGGCATGCTGCCCTTTCGTTTGGATAGTGTCATCCTAATCGTGTTTGTGTGACTGCCTGTGTGTTTGTGTGGGTGATGTGTGAGTGTGCGTGTGAAAGCGTGTGCGTGAGCGAGTTAGGGTGTTTTTGCAAGAGAGTGCGGGTGCGTGTGTGCTCTAGCACCTTTAGAAAGGGTGGTTCCCACAAGGCGGCGCCATGTCTTGTGACCCCACTAATGCAGTTATACAAGGGTGTGTGTGTGTGTGTGTGTGTGTGTGTGTGTGTGTGTGTGAGTGACTAACCAGCATGTTATTTCTATTTTGAGAGAAAACAGGACGACACTCTGACTTGAGCTATAATGTAACAGTAAACACACACGTATATAATATGTTCCTGCCCCACCGGCTCGGGCCGCATGCATCGAGAGGGAAAGCGAGCGCGAGCGCAAAAGGGGAGTCATGATTGATGGCCTGACCCCCTCGCGCGATCTGTAGCAATCCTAACTTCCAACAGATGTGCGAGAGCCTTATGAATTAATACATAATCTGCCGACTCTGTCTTCCTCCTGCATTCCCCAAAAAACACGTTAAATTGTCCATCTGGGTGAATGTGAGTGAGCTCAAGTTTGCCGGGACAAGCTCCAGAACTTCAACTATCCACAACAGAAAATTGATGGATTCCCCAATGAGAATCTGTCGAAAAAAAATAATTGAAATATAAAAGTAAAAGTGCTATGTTTATCTGGATTCCACCGCTTAAATTTATCTCCCCTCCTCAGAGTTCGGTGGAAATCAACTGTGTCATTTTATTTGCGTAATCTTGCTAACAGAAACAAAATAATGCCTTCTTTTTTTTGCCAGCAGTCATCAGTCAACATTTAAGTCAGTCGCTTTGCTTATCTTACATAATGCTTTATGTCCTCAAACGAGGCAGATTTCTTCGGGGGGAAGTGGGCGAGGTGGGGGCAACTCTCCAAAAGGAAAACAACCTGGATGCTATACATCCTTATGATTAGGATTTGCCGACTATTTTGAGAGGACCTTGGCTGTGCTTAGTCAAAGTGTGTGTGCGTGCGTGCGTGCGTTTAAATTAAGAATTGTGTACAAATGTTCCTCAAGGCGTGTCCAATTCCCTCCTGGGCGACGTCATGTCACTTCCCGCCTTTGTTTCCCTAATTCTAAAAATGCCTCCGTGTTTAATAGCTCTCAACAGCCCCTCTTCCTTCGAGGACTGAGTTGCATGCGTGCGACAGTCAGTGTTTTGTGTGTTGTATGCGGGGGTGTGTGTGTGTGTGTGTGTTGTGTGAACGTGCGTGTCAACGAGTTGTGTATTGTTGTGTGCATGCGTGCTCCTGCATGTGTGTTTGTGCATACGTACTGTGAGCATGTGCATGTGTTTTACGTCATTTCGTGTGTGTGTGCATGAGACAGCATGTGCATGTGATTTTGTGTTTTGTATTGTGTGTATGTGGAGTGTGTATCTGTGAGAGAGCATCTCTGTTGTGTGCGTATATATTTGTGCCTTGTGTGTGGGAGAGAGCGTGAATTTTTGTGTGTTTTGGGTCTCTGTTGGTTTGTGTGTGTGTGCGCATTTAAGTGTGTTGTGTGTGTTTGTTGTATGTGTGTGACAGTGTTGGGTTCAGTGGGTCTATATTGTGTGTGTTGAGAGCGTATGGTGTGTGTGTGTTTTGTTGTGTATGTGATTGCGGATCGTTTTCTGTGTGTGCATGGTGTGTATTGTTTTACGCGTGTGAAAGAAAACGTGGGCACGTACATTTTGTGTTGCGTTGCGTGTGCACAGTGTGTGTAGTGTATTTTTTTTGTGCATTTTGCTGTCTGTGTGTGTGTGTGTGTGTGTGGTGTTATGTGTGTCTGTGTATATATCAGTGGAGTTGCGTTTGTGTTGTGTGTGTGTTTTATATTTGAGCGGGGTGTGTGTGTGCGTGTGTGTGTTGCGGGGTGGGTGTGTGTGTGTGTGTGTGAGTGGTACACTTTACAGTGGCTCCTAAAAACAGGAAGTGTCGAGACGTATATGAGGATGCAGCAACGGGCGTGTGCATTTCCCACCCCTCGTTGTGTAGTCCAAAGATTGGGTCTAAAGTGTGGACCACATCAACCACTTTATACCCCAATTTGGGGACCACCTTGAATGTATCGTGCGCAGGCATGGCGTAGCTCATCCTCGCTGGGTTGATGTTTAATAAGTGAGCTGGGATGGAACACGAGCTCTAAAAAAAAATGGATGCATGACGGTGTTGCAGCATTTCACCCATTTTTAAGCCATGACAAATCTGCCTTGGCTGGAAACCGATCCTTTAATGACACTTGATAAGTGCAAGTCCAAAAAAAAAAAGCACATATGCTTTTTCCCTCAGTGGAAAAGTGGGCTTCACTCCAGCACTTTCCAAAAGCTTTCCTTTATGGGAACGGGACAACAATGAGACAATATGCAGGACAACGATAATGAGGAGAACTGATAAGCCCGTCTCGGAGGACACACACCTCCAGTAAGGTGATAAATGATGAGAGAAATGGACATATATTTAAAAAAAAAATCATTAACATTTGTCAGGGCTGTTACCAGAACTCTTCCGCGTGGCGTGTCAGTTCGAAGACATTTTGTTTCACTCTAAAGGGAGTTCAAGCGAATCAGTGATCAGCTATTAGAGACCCCCACGAGGCACCTTCAGGGCCAGATTGCGTTGTCATGAGGCAAACTGCCGCTTTGCCTTTCGTCCAAAAGAAACTGATTTCAAAAGCAGGAGCCCGCACACACACACTTGTGCCTCGTGTGTGTGTGCGTGTTAGTGCACTTCCCATGTTGCCTGTTGTGTGCTTGGCCGTGGATCAGAGGACATTAGTGCTGCAGTTCTAATCCAAACTTTTGGCAGCGTCCTGTGAGAGTCGGGGTCCATCCCTCCACTGCAGTGCAACAACACAGAGAGACACAAAGAAGACACAAAGGCACTGTTTTCCCGGAGGAAATCATGGAAGTCATCTGCTCCAGGGTCAACTTGTGGCCATCATATTGGAAATGATTTGAATGGTCATGCAAGTGTGAAAATCAATCAACTTGTGTCTGATAAAACAACTTCAAATGAAAAATGATCATTTGTTGCTCAACATGCTCACTTTTTAACCCTCTTGTTATGTTTGAACGATGTTATGGGGTCATTATGACCCAGCACGCCTTTAATTAGAGGGTCATTTAAAAAAAAAAAATATTTCATTATAAATTATGTTACTCATGTGTGAAGCTTGAGTTTGAAAAGTAATTGTAACCATTTTAAATGTTTTCACATTACCGTATTTTCTCGACTATAAGGCACACCTGTTTATAAGCCACAACAACTCTTAAAAAAAAAAACACGGCAACAACTAAAACAGAACAGACCCGAGAGAAGAAAAAAAATCTAGATTTATTTAGAGTATTTTCAGAACTCCAGAGCGCCCCCTACTGGTGAAAGGAAAATCCACAGAAAATCCGCACCTTGTATTGGCCGCGTGGTTCAAAATCTAGGAAAAAAGTAGCTGCTTATAGTCTGGATAATACGGTAATTTTGAAATTGGTAAGTTTGGCCCGTCACAAAACAGGTAAATTATTATTATTAAATTAATTGTAAATCAAGTGTAAAAAAAATAAAAATTAATTTATGTAAATAAAAGAGTCAACATTAGTGTCTTGGGAGTAAAAATAATATTCCTGTTTTAATTTGAAGAATTGTTTTTTAAACATTTTTATATATATATATATATATATATATATATATATATATATATATATATATATATGTGTATATATATATATATATTTACTTTTTCAAATTGCGGCTCACTCAACATTAACATCTGTGCAAGTATTCTTTTGAAAAGTCACCACAAATAGAATTGTATCAAATTACGTGGATTTTTTTTTTTTTAATATAGCCCAGTAGTATAAACCCTCGCAAATATTCAAGCTTAAAAAAATTAAGTGCAGTAAAAATATGCCTTGGAAATATTTCTGTATTGCAGATTCAACTTTTACAATTACTGAAATCCACGGAGAAAAAAAAAAGTCTTCACTTAATGGTGGGCGGGCGTTTAAGGTGTGCTGCTTATTGAGGAGGAGGGGGGGGGGTCATTCGTTTAACGTCACAATCTCGCTGCTTGTTTGACAGACAGGATTTCCTGTCAGCAGGTTGTTTACCTTTGGTGCTCAGTGTGGTGGATGGTGGGGGCGGGCGGGGGGGGGGGGCGTTTTTTGGCATTAGAGGTTTTCCGGGGTGTGGTCGGACCTTAGAGAGGATGCGTGGGTCCCGGTCGTCACATCCGAAATCCGCCAGTCTACGTAACGATCAGGTCAACACGAGGCCATCACTGGTATAATTTCTCCTCTCTTTCGGCCCGAACGACATCCCCTCGGTACCACCAACAGTTCAGAACCGTCACTCAACATCAGCGGGGGTGTGTTTGGGGGTCCCACAAAAACACACATCCAAGCCCGTTGCTCAAATCTCGCACCTGTTTTCACTTTACGGGGTTCAGAGGTGAAGCGTAGATGGATGGCCATCGCAGGTCAGCCACGAGGCAGGCGCGCACGGGGGAGATCAATCCCACTGATCTGACAACAGTTTTTGATTGACAACCCTGCTTCGGCCCCAGCCTCAGCGTGTGTTTATCGTCTCATCGTTAGGGGCTGATAACGGATCTCCGTGTGAGGCGGCTGTCGGTTCGAGGGAGGTGCGCTGCGCCGCATTATCTGTGAGACTCGGCCCCCCTGGCGATCATTTGCTGCTCCGATGGTGTTTGTCTTGCAACGTAGAGCTCTCGTGGAAAAACAGAGCAGGAAACTCTGAATGAATGAGTGAATGTCGCTTGCATCAATCAGGAGAGACGAATGGAGTACTTGCAGTTGATCTAAGAAACACAATTACGAATAATCCACAGTAAAAAAAAAAAATAATAAATCAAACATGCTCAGTCACACAGATGCAAATGCGTGCATCAAAGACGAGTAATGCAACGGTGCCTGGCAGGTGATTTATGATAAATGTCACTTGGCACAATCGTGACAAGCAAGAATCCACGGTTGTTTCATGCAGCGCTTGTCGTGCAATTGTTGCTTGACACTCGTAATTATCACCTTATCAGGGTTATAATAGTTTGGGATTAGGTCTGATTTGGTTTTGACTTTTCTTTTTCCAAATCAGTTCGTTTTATTTAGTTCTTAGATTGGGTTTGTTTTGTTTTTATGAATGCATCGTTTTATGAATGCATCGTTTTACTTTATTGGTTTTAGTATGAGTTTTTTTTCTTTCTTTTTTTTCAACCACAAGATTTTTTTTTTTTTATTGACGGTGTCGGGGGGCGACAATGTTTATGAATAAGACCAGAGGGTCGAGGCCGGAAGGCTGGTCAAATCGAGCGGGGGACTGAGCGGCATAAAAGGGTCAAGTGCCCAGCTCTGGAAATACTCCACAGATAAATAAAAGACATATTGTACAAATACTGGTAAAATTATTTATGATAACCAACACCTTTTTTTGCATTATAAATGAAAATAATACATCAAACTCATCCATACAGTAAAAAAATCCAGTGTACCGCTGCAGCTACAGAATTTTTTTTGTTTTTTATTTGAAGTGTATTCTACTGACTATCCCATTGATTATTTGAGTAATTGGATGATTGGATTGTGCACTCACCATCCACGCGTTCTAATGTTTTATCTCTGACTTTTAAGTGTATATGTCTTTAAAATGCAGAGCCCGGTTTGGTGAGTGACGTGGGCGTCAGCCTGAGTTCATAGCATGCACTATAGTCATGTGCGAGCCGTATCATTAAAGCAAAAACAAACTCAATGACTAGAACCACTCCATGAAGTGAAAAAAAAGTGCAAATAATGTAAGCAAATGGAATGGAGTTTGACCAATGTGCTGCCTGCCAAAAAATGACAATTAATCAGCGTAATAACAATCACCCGCTTGAAATGGTGTCATTAGGGCACAGAACATAATTCAAGATGACAAAGTTTCCCACATTTGCTGGGGATGCACTTTTCAAAACTTAAAACTTGTTGCAATTGTTTTTATTCATTATTATTTCCATCAGCGGCACCACGAATAAACGAGAATCCATCCATTGATCCTAATCACACAATGTCTTCCAGATGAGCCAGAGGGTTGTCAGTGCTTGGCACAAAACGGTGGTCGCATGCAAGGCTGCGGTTATAATTAGAGAAATTTTTTTTTCATCAAATCATGATCCGTCGCCGTGAAGCAGGAGGTAGCCAACGAGTTCCAGAAATTGTTGGGCGCCTGTCAAACCAACTTTTCTGACAATGGATTCCTGCGGTGATTCGATGAAGCCCCTCTGAGGAGTTTGCTCAATTACACGAGCTGGTTCGCTACAGAATGCGTTCGGAGAAGTTGGCTCCGTGCAAATTCCGCGGAGAAAATGCTCGGGCAGAATAAAATACATGCTTAAGTCCATATTGAGTGGAGCAAAAGAAAAGCAACACATGCAATAATGTGTTTTGAACAAGATTGTGGCACACAGAGTTGGGAAAAAAACAAACTTTATTTTGAAGGGAAAAGGTCTTTAAAAAAAAAAAAGATGTGATGAAAATATATAAAAAGTCAATGAGAATTTTTTAAAAAATATTTAATGAGATAAAAGGTGCATTTTCTTTAAACAATTTCTAAATTTAAGAAAGATAAAAAAGAATAATGTTTGTTAAAAAAAAGTAATACATTTTAGAGAAGTAAAAACCCTGCGTTTTAAAATTTTTTTTTTTATTGTTTATTAATATTTAAGAAGTGTCATATTTTTTACAAATAAAAACTGATAAATTTGAGAGTCAGATTTAAAAAAGCCAAACATTTGTGTAACACAGTAAGTTATTAAAAAAATCAAAAAGTCAAATATTTTTGATAAACAGAATGATTATTTTTTGGGGGAGGGGGGAACTTTTACCATATTTTTTTAATAATATTGAGAAAAGCTTCTTTTATGACAAAAAGTTGCATATTTCAAAGAGAAGTATTATATTTTTTGAGAACATTTACATATTGTAAAGAAAATTATGAGTTTTCAAGAGCCTATTATTGAAAAGAAAAATGAAAAAGAATTGGAAAATTTGCACATTTTTGAGAAATGAGTAAGGAAAATGGTTGATTTTTTTGTTTTTACAATGTTCATTTATTTTGCAGAATTTTTTTTTATAGTTTTAAGGGGAAACAAGTGTATATTTAAATGAGGTTTGAGAAAAAAAAAGGAAAATACATTGTTGAAACGTTCCACAAATTGTTGCATGCGTCACCGACATTCCTGTGATAAATTGGTGTGATTCAGCACCTCCGAGGAGTTCGACCAATTACACGAAGCGCGTTTATCCACCCAATAAGTTCAGAGACGTCGGCTCAACGATGGAACCTCAAACTCGAAATTGTGACGTGATGAAACAACCGCTTAAGTCCCCGCTGAGTCACAACCACCGAAAAGCAACACGTGCAACAGATTATATGAGGACCAGGATCCAACTAAAACGATATTCATGTGTCGTGCGTGTTACCGATAAAAACATACGTGTTCTGGCACACTAACCTGCTAACCCAATCTGGTGCCGGTGTTTTTCTTTTCGCGTTATCGTTTACCTCCAGGCGTTATTGTTACAGTGCTGGATTGTGTTACAATCGTGTGTGTGTGTGCGTGTGTGTGTGCGCGCAGCCCCAACTGTCAGTCCACATCTGCTGTTCATTACTTGCGTAGAGCTCATGTAGCGATCACACATGCAAATAAAATGTACATCGACACTTGTAAATGTCACATTTTAAGATAAAAAGTCATATATTATTTGAGGAAAAAACTGTTTTGGGGAGGTGAAAGGTGGTTGGCCTATTTGTGAAAAAGTCATAGTTAAGAGAAAAAAAAATGGGGATTTATGTAATTAATGTAAAAGAATTGTCAGAGAAAAGGGGCATATTGTTGAAAATAATTTGAATAGTTTTATGGAAAAGGTTGCACATTTTTCCCTATATTTTTGTGAAAAGGCAGATTTGAGAAAAGAAGTCAATTTTTTTTTAATTATTTTTGTTTCACATTATTTATTTTTCAAGCCAAAAGTTGTGTATTTAAAAAAACGGGGTGTACTCAAAACAGGCCACGTGGTTTGGTCAAAATATCCCAAAAGCCATTTGCGTGAGAGGTGACGGGATGAAAAAAAGAAGCCACAAGATGAAAACATGAAAAGTTGGAGTTAATTAAAGTTGCGGGACAATGAATAAGTAATGTAAAAAGATAAGAAAGGAGGCGAGTGTCGCTGACACCATGACAGGATGCAGGTGTGTTTACGTTTCAGGTGCGTTTGCAAAGACCCTCATGGACTTGTTCAGTGGGGACCTGTTGCAAAAAGACCAATTTGTGTGTGGGCGTGTGGGGGTGTGTGTGTGTGTGTGTGGGGGTGTGTGTGTGGTGACCTGGAGATAGAAAAAGAGCGCAAAGAGGATAGAAAAACAAATGAGATCAGAGTGTTATCAGCACAACCCGAGGCTGCTCGCTGGCTCTGTGGGTGGAGAAGGCTCCACTTAATTAAATCGTTAATGTGACTTGAAAATGGGACCCGGGTGTGTGTTTTTACTCTGCGGTCTGAGAATCGTCTCAGCTGCATATATTACAAAAGACAAAGTTATTTTATTTTCAGGGAAAAAAGCTTCTTTTTTTTTTTTTTTTTAAATATGGGGGGAATTTTAATTATTATTATTATTTTTAAAATTTATTTATTTATTTACCCTCCCCACGCAGAGAAAAGTTGTATTATTTTCTCCCAAATTAGTGTACATATGTTTTCAAAATAATAAGTCAAATTTTAAGAAAGCTTTATATTTTATAGGAATAGTAATAGATATTTGAAGATTTTGAATACATGTTATATATATGTCTATATATACATATTAATTTTTTTTCACCTGACATGACCCTGAAAATTACATTCACACACTCAGGATATGTCCTCTCCACATTTAAACTCTGTGCTGTTGTTGTTGGCACGCAGCGCTGCAAAAACCTGCTGGGAGATGCGAGGCAGGCCAAGCCGCTGAAGTCACAAGTTTTTTTCGCAGGTAAAATGCCAGAATAGAATCAAGACGTACAAAGAGGAAGCCGCTCCTCCTCGTCCCTTGGCCGAGGGTTAACAGCTGTCTCATCGGCTGTGCTATGTACTCAAGGACAATGGACAGTAGCTAAAATAAACAGCAAAGTTTCATGAGGACAACAACGTCAAATGTCCGACAGTAATTCCGTGCAGGACTTTTTGGTTCATTTGTGTCTGTCTTGGCAGGCTTCCGTCTGATCCAAGAAGCACATTTGGATGAAAGTTTATGGGAAGCCAGATAAACAACAAAAAGAACAATTCTTTTTATTTTGATGGTACTTAAGGGCGTGTCTTATCAGCATTATTATTATTAATATATATTTAAAAAAAAAAAATTCTTATATTCTCCTCGCATCGTAACCCCTGCAGAAATATTAGGCGAGGATAACGAATACTGTATATGCCTGTGAGTTTTATTTTATTGTCGGTCTACATGTGCTGCTCCATAACTCGGCGCAGTTGGGCCCTTTAAACAGCACATGTTTCGAGTTATTATTAGCATGAGTGTGTCGCTCACATGATGATTTGCGCGACGATTTTGAAAGCGAAAAAAAGTTCAGCCTGTTCTAAGTTCCATCCTGCTGTTTATCTCTCTCACATCGGCACACTTACCCAATGCGCTGACGTGTCCGCTGGCATCGGGGGGGTCAACGCCCTCCCCTTCGGTTTCGACTTTTAATGAAGCCGACAGAGAGCGTGACGTGCGTGTTTCATCTTGAGCTAACGTGTTCCGAATGCTTTGACCTCGGGCCAGCCAAGCAAGGCTCTTTTCAAGAAGGCCCAAACGAACTTGTGCGCAACAAATGTGTGTCACGTCAAAAAGAACTGCAAGATACTTTTGAAAGATATCGAGACATGAACGTATATTGTGATGTAGCGACGCATCGGAATGTTTTTTAGCGCATACACAATAGCCCGCGGCTACGGAGAAGATGTTTATTTTGACGGATAAGCCAGCGGTGGCCAGCTGTTTTCACTTTGGAACAATACTGGAGATTCTGCCTGCATGTGGTTTTAATTCCATTTCCCTCCTCTCCCTCCTCCTCCTCATCATCATCGTGAAATTGTCCCTGCACTTTCTCCATCAAATTTCTACTCTATCACCCACTTTTCTTCTCTCCATAAAAATATTATCATTTTATTTGATTCGTGGTTAAATATTTCTAATAATAGTCAAAAAATAAAAAAAACTATTTTTTTATATAATCTTGGACTTTAGATTATTATTTTTTTAATTCTTGAAATAATTTTAAATGCTCACAATAACACAAATATCAAATACATTTTTAAAAAAGTACTTCATTCATTAAAAAATTAATATTTTAAAAATTATTTATATTTTCTATTTTGATCATATATTATATTTGCATTATTTTTTTAAATGTTTGATTTATGTGAAACAGCACAAAATATTAACCTTGATTGCGGTTATTGCGTAATTTGTAGGTAATACAGAGCAATGATTGAATTACCAAAATTATCCTATGGAGTCCGACGAAATCCTCCCAGCAACAGTGGACCCTCTCCAGCATTTCCGTTGAGCTAAAATGTTCAATTGATTGATGAGAGTTTTCGGTGCGATTTATAATACAGTTAGAAGAGAAATGACCTTTCTTCTCCCTACGGCCTTCCTATCTTCATTTTCTGGGTATCTTGCTCGTTTCTCATCGTCCACTCGGATTCACGATCGCGCTCTCTTGTCTTAGTTTCTGTCGTTGCCTCACAAAACCCTGAAGATTGAAGCCGATGGCGTCATCGAGGAGTACGCACGTGAATGTTTGGAGGGTGCTGCTGATGTGAACAAAGTCAGTTGGCTAATCTTTCAGTTGTCTGACCTTTTTGCGCCGCTTGACATTATGCAGGAGTCTATTTATTTTTTAACTTTACAACCGCTCATGCCAAAAGTATTTGGACTTACGCACCCCACCCGCGCAATCGGGTTTCATATGTTTTTCCAGATGCGTTTTTGCTTTGACTTGCAAGCAGAAATTTGCGACTTGAGCGCTAGATGGTGGTGGTGAAGTTTAGAGCAATGAACAGTATTGGCAAATAGTGAGCAGTTGTTAAAAAATGAGCTCCTCGAGGCCACAAGAAATTTACTGGCAAGCTAAGCATAAAACAAACAAAGAGAATTAAATGCTGTGTGTCGTACCAAACCGCATGATTTTCCCTGACGAAAGAAATGGGCTGAAAAAAAAAAATCAACAATAATGCAGTAGATATTTGACACAAACGGTGCAGCAATACATGAGGACAGACAATATAAAAATCCTGACCGGCCCATATTCTTGACTTATATATACCCATTGATATTAATAATGCATGAAACCATCATGCACAAACTTTGACTTTTTTACATTGTATTTAATTTATTAATTATGTTTTCATTAAATTAAGCATTGTAAAAAGCTGTTGTTCTTATTAAATAAAGGTGTTGTTGGTGTTTTTTGGGGGCTGGAACAATTTCCATTCATTTCTCTGGAGGATAGATGATTTGAGATGTGACTGTTTTGAGTTACAATCATGGTTGGGGAATGAATTAAACTTGTAAGTTAAGGCACCACTGTAGCTGTAGTTCGGTTCAATTGGAAAAAAAAAAATCAGATGTTGGTGAATTTGCGAATGAACAGGCTGGGGGGGGGGGGTCACTGAACAAGACCTTTGCGGCTTGTGCGCTCCCACAAATAATCAGTTTGTGTTGTTTTTACTTTTGTATATTTGAACATGTCATTTTGTTTCGCGTGTTTTGTGTGTTTGCTGCCCGTCTTGTTTAATGCTCTTTTAGCCACTGGGAGTCTTGTCAACTCAAACTTCTCCAGTTTCACTACGCGGTCAACCTCCAGTCGCTTTGCGGTTGCGCCGCGGCCTCCTCGTTCCACTCAAGCTTTTTTTTTTTTTGTTTTGTTTTTTTCCTCCACCTTCCTACTCCTCCTCCTCAGGTTTTCCTTTTCATATCAGGCACAAACATGCACTGTAAACACAAGCCCGAGTGCTCAGCTATTACTTTGGAGATAATAGTGCGGGAGGTGCGTGTGAAACTTAACAAAAGTAACATTCACCATGTTTGCCACCATCATCCCAACTTTGTCACCGGTCTGTCACTACCTCACCATGTGGGAAATTGGTGGAGACGGAATCCCGCTTTCGGATAATTAAAAGCGAAGCAACGTCAGCGTTAATTGCTTTCGACACAAAGGGCCACGGGTCATTACACGTCACCATCTGGTCACGGGCTGGCAGCGTGATAAATGTTAGAAGATGGCAAATTTCCGCTACCGTACACACAGGATGGTGAGCTGGGAAAAAGCCGCCAAAGATTGACAGAGGGAAAGAGACTTGTACAGAAGGGTCTAGTGTTTCTTCGAAATACGGGAATATGCACTTGACGGAATCTCGCTTCGATGTGTGGTGACGTCAGCACAAATGGGCATGGACGGATTATGGCTGCTGTATTAACGGGTCCAAATAGCTCTAGACGTGTTTTGCTAGTCAAAAATGGCTTTAACAAAATTTTTCAGAATCAACCAGAGGTTCGAAAAATTCTGACATCATCAAGGGGCAAGTGTTCTGGCCCTGTGAGGACTTGTACAATACAATACAAATGCGCTTTCCATATGCCATCATATAAATTAGCAGGTAATTAGAACACAAATTAAAACACATAATTTAAAATCTGATTATCTAAAGAAATGGTCGAATTCAGGGGTGTCAGAATCAAATACACAATGGGCCGAAAAGTAAAATGGGCCGGCATTTAATTTTTTAAAAACAATATAAATGCTGATTTTTTTTTTACAGATTTTTTTTATTAGAAGTGGTTTTATTAATGCAATACATTGTTTAGTTTTTAAAATTACTATTATCATTTTGAATGTTCTTATTATCATATCGGATGTAAATAGGTAGAGTAGTGATTTGGTATAGCCTCGCGGGTCAAATTTAATTACACTGTGGGCCAAATTTGGCCCGCGGGCCAGAGTTTGACACCTTGGTCTAATTCCTAAAATAGTTGTTACATAAGTAACATGGACCAGCAAAAGCGATTTTTCCTGCATTTGATTGATATGGCAACACATAGATGCAGAAATCTTATTGGACAAAAAGTCTTTATACTACTGGAAGATAAGAGAAGAGAAACATAACTTGGGAATAAATCAATAGAATTTCAAGGAACAAACATTCCAATTTTTTACGGCTCCGTTGCTATGTCACAATATGGAAAATTGGCAGATTGACTTCAGCGTCTATTTTTGCCGAACATCTTGGTTGGTTTGTCAATTTTTTCCTCCTTCCAGACGTCCACGTGCACTGGACTGTTAAAAATAGTACGGTATGTGGAACGATCACATGAGCTAATTGTTGGCTAGCTTCCAAATCGATGGCCAACCGCCACCAATTTCACGTCCTCGAGTTTATCGATTGAACTCATCAGCGGGAGTCAAAAACGTGACGCTAAAGGCTGCCAAATCCTGTTGTGATGTTGTGTCGCTCGATATGAAACGCTAGTTGTAATGGCTGTACGGTGACGGCGTTAAAAGATTTCTGGCCCAAATGTGTGTGTATGTCGACACACAATAGCTCCAACTGGACCTCCACCCAGGGGATTTTAGAATTAGCTTCATTGGAACCACATTTTTTTGTGTGTGTGTGGTGTGATGATTGAATGTTTGCAATTGAATTATATATTTTTGAGGTCAGGGACATGATAGAGGCAAGTCCAACAGCCTCTGGCTTTGTGACACGCACACACAAACTTCGCACACGCGAATAGCGGAATGACATGATGCTCAATCTGTGTCGAATTAGCAGTGAGGACTCATAATCTAAGAAGAGCAGGAGGAGCGCAAACAAAATGGGAGTTGGGTGATGGGTTTAGCATTTATTGCGCAATGTCAGACGCTAAATCCTTAACTCTTGACAGTAGCCACTAATTAGCCGTTAGCGACTAACTCTAGCCTTCAACCACGTGTTGTCAGTACAACAGTAACGCAAGCAAGTTACGTACAAATGCAGCCGACGACAGCTGTGAAATATGACAGATGTTAAATCGATAAGTAACTGTAGCTGCTCGTCACCCAATAGCGGCTAATTATCGATTAGCATCTAATGTTAGCTGTTGACATATTGTGTGACCGTCGATAATACGTAACAAGAGCCACTACTTTGCTGTTAGCAGCTAAAGCTAGCAGTTGCCCACTATGTGCCATGTTTTACTTCGATTACAAGGAACAACAGCGGCTAATTATCTATTAGCATCTAATATTAGCTGTTGACAATATTGTGTGACGCCACGCATTACGTCGATAATACGTAACAAGAGCCACTACTTTATTGTTAGCAGCTAAAGCTAGCAGTTGACCACTATGTGCCATGTTTTATTTCAACAACAAATAACAATAGCGGCTAATTATCTATTAGCATCTATTGTTAGCTGTGGACCACATTGTACATCGTCACATGTTAAGTAACACGCAACAATAGCTGTTATAGAAATGTTAGTGGATAACATTAGCTGTCCGTAAATGTGGTAAGACACTTTACCCGCAATTTTGGATGTGAATGATCATCCCAGTGTTTGTTTGAATATATTTTTTCTTTAAACTAAGTGTATGTGAGGAATTGTGCCACCTACTGGACAAATTGTGTTAACGTCAACACGCATTATAATGTGCACGCAGGCACGTGAACGAGCCCAGTTGATTGGAACAGGTGCGCTCGTTAGGAGAAAACGTTTGATGGGGAAATTGTGTCAACTGCGCTTGCAAGCTAATTTTCTTTTCATTTATGAAAACAGTCTGTTTAGATTATTCGCTTTTGGCGCACGCGACACAATTTGCATTTACATGTACCTGCACACACAAACTCTGCAAATGGACCTTGGAAAGTAGGTGGCATGAAGAATAAAGACATCTGAAAGTAAGACAAAATAATCTTTTATGTCTGTGGGAGTGTGTTGATATATTCTCCTTAAAGTTGCAAGTCTTGTTGGCTTTAACTGTTGGGAAGGAAATTAAACACCCAGTAAAAAGTCATATGACCAGAGAAAAATAATAATAATTTATTTTCAGCTAGATTGTTGTGAGAGTTTATTAAAAAAAAAAAATTTAAAAAAAAGACAACATACACGTTGGTGACTCCAATAGCACTTCAAAGTTTGCAGTACCACTTAAAATCCACTTGATGGCACTGTTTGTCCCATTTTCTATTTAAAACAGAGGAAGTTCATCTTTTGACCGCATGATTCACAGCTCAGCTTGCTAACATCCGATGAACAAATTCAGAAAACAGTTGAACTGTGATTGGTCGTTACCTGAGCCCTGAGCAACTGTGATGTCATTTTCAGTCGACAGCAAGCGGCAAAATGGCCGCCGTCTGAGTAGGATAAAATTGGGTGTGTTTTTTTGCTTCATTCATATGCCACAAACACAATATTAATCAGAATGCCATGTTTAGACTAGTGAAGGCGCATAGAACTTTTTATTACAAATATTTTTTTTCAGATTAACTTCCCTTTTAAAGTAATATACAATGACAACGGGATAAAAACAACTACTGAAAATGCTGTTTTGAAAAGCAATACTAGACACATGTCAATAAACACACACACGCCCACACAGAAATTCTTTCCTTGTTTAGAAACAAAATCAATCGTCATTTTCCTTTCTCTGGGTGAATAAACAAACAGGATTGTGATTGACTCCAGAGTGCACCTGCATCAAATTTCTCTTGACGAACATCTCCCAATAACGTCTTCCCGTCTGTGGCTTTGATTAAAAAAAAAAAGAAAATCAAAATGAACGCAGCAGAACATCTGCAAAGCATCCCCGACGTTCCTTGGATCCTGACGCATATGAAAGCGCTTTTATTGGAACGTCACCGCGTGAATATAGTTACATTTACGACCATGTTCGACTCCCTCTTCGAGCCTGCCCGATGTTGTCATGCGGTCGTGCGCGTGTACTGTATGGGAGGTGTTCGCTTCTTGGTTTTCCGTCGACTTCCAAAATAGCAGTTTATTGTAAAATGAATTAGAATGTGAACAAACATTTTTTTGCGCAATTACTCCTTGTACTGTAGTATTTGTGTTGTTTCCAAGGGGCGTGGCCTAGTGAGTGGCATCATTCGCTGAGTCGGCATGTGAACATCTGAGCTGGCGTTTTGGCCTAGCTTCTTGCGAGTGTTCTCATTTTGCTGCTCTTTTTTTTTTTTTTTTTTTAATGTCTCTTTTGTTTGTCAGAACATCCAGTTTGTTCCCATTTCATGCGCCTTTCAGGCCGTTTAGCAGACTCTTCAGTGCCTTTCTTCTCCTGCTTTGTGTTTCCTACAGTTGGCGCGCTAATAATATTGTGCGGATGGTTAAAGGTTGAATAGAACATTGTGCTAGAACACAACGTCCCTTCCCAGGCTGGCTTGGCTGCTTGCTCTGTGAGGGCATCAGCTTTTCAGTTCCTACATTAACTTCATGTACTGTATTTATTTACACACGGATGTGAGTCCGGATGCGAGGGTTAGAAGTACACTAATTTGTGTGCGAGAAAATACATATAATGTCATTTGGACCATTTTGTGTCCTCCAAACCAAGGGTGGGCAAACTTTCGTTTGGCGGGCCGGATTAAAACGTTTAACGGCCCGCATGTGGCCCCCGGGCCGTAGTTTGCCCACACCTGCTTTAAACAAATGTCCAGTTCGCTGGAGTCCCCCAACCTCTGATTACAAGTGATAGTTAACTACCAAGTATATCTTTGGTTATTTGCCCCACAGCCACACAGTTGAGTGTATGAAGTGCTGCCTGCGTGAGTGAAAATACTACGATTGTTTTAATTTATTTATTTTTTCTCACACACTCAGTGCTCAGCTCCTGCTCGTCGGCTTTATTTATTACGAAGCAACATTCAGTCTTGGTTCCTGGTTGCCATGGTAACAAAAGCCGGACTTGCCCAGCAAAAATCTAGGGGAGGAGACACGTTATCAAAAAAATGCACAATACTGTACACTGCTAGCATATTTAGTCTTTGTCACTGTGGTGCTCATAAAACGTCCTCAAAACCGTCTACACACTTCAAGATAAAAATCAAACATGCTGTTGTTTGATGCCTCAAAGACCGAATTGGGTCATTCCTTCTTTCTTCTGCCCCGAATAATAAACGTCAACCCCCAAATAAAGCGAGTCATGGGGAGCGAGAGAGAGAGTGGATCCACAGGGAACACGGAATAAGGATCACATTTAGCCCCTGAGGCCGAGTTTGGACTTGTAATCTATCAGCTTGGCAAAGGTTCACGGCTAAATGAAATTTAAAGGCAGCGCGGGGGTCTGCGTTAAGTGGACAATTTTCCTTCTGCCTGAGGTCGTCATGCCAGATGCATGCTGGGAAAGTGAGATGCGTGCCGTCTTTCGATGAAATACTTGAATGACTGTAAAGTAATAGGCTTAAAGTTGGAGCATGGAACGGAACGGAACCTACTATGTTCCCGTGTTTCGTCGCAATTTGCTCTTCACAAGGCTCAGGCCAAAACCCAGTTTAATATAAACGTATTGCTTTAGCGCCATCTTGTGGTATCTTGATGCCAAGAACTATGTTGAAAGTGACATGGTTGAGGAGCTTCTTTTTTTGTCAGGCAATAGCCCCGTCTAATAGAAAAGTAGCATTTTGCTGCCATCTTGTGGCTCTGTAGGGAATTAAAAATAAAAATCCAGATTTTCACAATTGAGCTTGGACATTATTATCACTGTAAATAGAAATAATCTGTTACACAGTCTGCCCCCCCAAAAAAAACACACTTATTGGGACACAATTTTTATCTAAATAAAAAGTGAGTTTTAAAATGATTATTGTGACAAAAAAAAATAAAACAAACATAAAATTTTGACTAAAGCCGTTTACACATTCGACATTCCACAACTCGGTACAAACCAGAGTTGATTCTTACCGGATGACGTCTTGAATGTTTTGATGGCGTTGGAAAAAGTCCCGCTCTCATTCTCCCATGAATTGACAAGCCGGTTGGGGATGAACCTCACACCAGTGCAAAAATGTTTACACAGTTAAGGCCCGTTCATTTTATTATGTGTGTGTGTGCACTGAACACACACCTCGTTTTTAGTTTTCATTTTCATATGCTCGATTTTTATTTGTGCAATACAATATTTGGACGTGGACGACAGTGCGCTCTAACGCCACCCCTTTGCCATGCAAATATCCAATTATTCAATACAGCTGAGCTTTTATTATATATATATTTTTATTCGTGTTGCAAAGTCACTTCAAATTGTTTTATTTTTCTTCTTTTAAGGGAGAATGTACGCACATGCTTTGACCTCATGAAGGAACAATTTATTGAACTTGTCACAGTGCCCTTTATTTTCCAGATTTTAATTTTTTAAAATAAAATAAACCGATTCAAATGTTTACTGACACACCAATAATAAGAACATGACGTCCATTTTAATTTGATGAAATGTTTTTAGCTTGATGAATTGTATTTCATAAATACATAATTGTTTTTGGACAAATGGATAAGCAGACATGGCAAACAAATCAAATGCAATTTCTGTAGAAATTGCTTGTGAGAGGTGAAATGCGGAATGAAAATATGGGGAGATAAGGAATGATGAGTCATGATATTGGGGAAAAATGTCCAATTGTTGGCGAAAAATGTGGAATAATATTGAATGATCTGAAATTTTACTGAACGATATGAAACAATATTGATTGATGAAGCATGTGAAATATGTTGGTGAAAAAAAATTTCCGGAATGTTGAAAATCAATTGGAATTTATTTGGGTGAAAAATATCAAATTGTGAAAAGAAAATGTTTTTTTTTTTTGCACGGCATGAATTTTCCGAATACGTTCTAGTTGGAATAGTGACTGTGTATTTCTTGGGAAAAAAAAGTGGAAGTAGAAGCATGTCCAAAAAGTGAAGCAAATAAAATATACACTATTAAAGTTAAAAGGTGTAGATTAAAATATCTGCATGCTTCCAGCATTCATTGTTCCCATAAAAATGATTACATATTTTTTTTTGGCTGCTTCTCTGGATTGTTGGAACGAATGCAAGGCTCTAAAGAACCCCTTGGAAGCACTTTAAAATTTCCATATCCTTGGAAGAAAAACACAATTATATTCAATTAAAACAGACATTAACTTCATCATAAAAATCCGCTTTGGACGTTATTAATAGTGTAAATCAATGTTTTCGCTGAAATTGGCAGATTTTACTTGGATTAGTAACGCAGCAACCATCGGTCTCGCGAGCCAAGTGGCACATTTTCTGTGAGATTGTTCGGAAGAAAAAAAACAACAACACACCACAACGATACAGCTGCAAATGATTGTGCTGATTAAACACGTTTATGGACTCATAATGAAAGAAGAATATGATTCGTAACTAAAGCTAAGCTTGCGTGGGTTCAACTTATAAAAAACTCGACTCAATTCTTTTATCCATGTCCACAAAAAAAAAAAATAAATAAATAATTCCATGAACTGACACATCTCTGCTACATTTGCTGTTGTGGGAACATTTTCGGCTGTCGACATTGTTAGTGTGTGTGTGCGTGTGTGTGTGCGCGAGGCAGGATTTGTGACTTTAGTCTGTGACAAACAGTCATTTTCCGCCCTGATAGGCACCACAGTGGGAACTTCCTGTGGGCAGCACACTCACAACGCAGCCTGTTAAACACAGCGAGCAGCATTTTAAGGACATCAGAAAAAAAAAATCGTATGATATCATAATCTTTTTAATCATTGCGTATCGTAGTTCTCGTTGATCACAGTAGTATTTAAAAAGTTTTTTTTTTTTTTTAATTTTATTTAAAAAATACACTCACAGTAATGGGGCAAACAAAAAACATGCTAACACGTAAATCAGTATGGTTTTTTTTCCTTGCTTTTTTCTTACCTGGTGATGTCATCAGAATGTTAATAACAAACAGTACATATATGCGATATGTTCGTTGGGTTTAAACTGGTTTGTCACTGTGGGAAGGTACGGGGGGTAGTGGTGGTCTTTCAGTAAGCAAGAAAATCTGTTCTCCACGGGGGGGGGGTAAACACACGTCAACTGATGATGTTGATGATGATGACCAGCTTCCTTGCAGTTGGAGTTCACGTGCTGCTCGCAGTACTTTCCAGACAAGTGTTGAGTTTAGGTCTCGTGGTGCATGTCGTCATGTTGACGGTGTGCACGGACGTATGTGTTTAATTCCCAAAATATGAGGACTTTTGAAACCCACACCAGAAAAAAAATTGGTGAGAACCTGAGCTACTTTGTGTTGAAACCACGCTGAGATGGCATGGGCAAATTCATACAGTCATAAACATCCATCCATCCATCCATCCATCCATCCAACTACATACTTATCTGTTCGCCATTCATCCAGCCATCCATCAATTCAACTACATACTCACCATCCATCCACCCAGCCATCCATCTAACATATCCATTTGCCTGCCATCCATCCATCCATCCATCCATCCATCCAACTGCATGCTCATTTGTCATCATCCATCCATCCGTTAACCCATCCAGTGATCCATGATCTTTACATCCATCCATATCACTTTTCTTCCATCCATCCATCCATCCATCCATCCAACTGCATGCTCATTTGTCATCCATCCATCCATACATACATACATCCAACTACATGCTCATTTGTCACCATCCATTCATCCATCCATGATCCTTACATCCATCCATCCGACTGCGTACTCATTTGTCATCCATACATCAACCCATCCATGCAGGATCCTTCCATCCATCCATCCAACTGCATGCTCATTTGTCATCCATCCATTTATCCATCCATCCATCCATACATACATACATCCAACTACATGCTCATTTGTCACCATCCATTCATCCATCCATGATCCTTACATCCATCCATCCGACTGCGTACTCATTTGTCATCCATACATCAACCCATCCATGCAGGATCCTTCCATCCATCCATCCGACTGCATGCTCATTTGTAATCCATCCATTTATCAACCTATCCACCCATCCATATAGCTTTCCTTCAATCATCCATCCACGATTCTCCGCCCAACTACCCGACAACATAAACAGCCATCCTTCCATCCATTCACTCAAACCATCCATCCCAAAAAATTTAATGTAAAAAACTAAACTTCAGTAGTCTGTTACTTTCCGTCTCTGTTTATGAAATAAACGACTCGCCCCTCTCTGAACGTATTTTACCTCTGTGCTTCTGGAGCCAGTTCATTTGATTTCCTGCCGTCTTCTGACTTCCTTCATTCTTGCAGCTCTCCTGGGGGAAGATGGAGCTTTATAAATTAAAAAACACTGTCTCCAAGTAGTTTGGTCACTTGGACCGTCTTGTATTCCTGTGTGTGCGTGCGTGTTTGGATCAAAGTGGCTCACATTCTTTCCACACGCTTAGGTGCATCTCGGGTGCACGTCCACGTAGGCAAACACACGTACGTGTGTTGAATGCGTTTTCTGCAGCATGGTAAAGTCATCATCACATTGGGATCTGAAAAGGTACTCACTCTTTTAATTCCCAGACACAAACATGCATGCCAATTCGGGTGATAAATCCTTCAGGACAAACAAATCCGTCATAACAGCACCAATAACAAGATTGGTATTGGAGTACCCTTACTTTTTTTCCCTTATATTACATTTGAAATAATCCAGTTTTTGTCGACAAAATTCAGATTTTCTTTTCTAATTTTAATTAATTTATTTTTTTAATATTTTTAATATTTATTATTCTTGTATGGTCGCAATCAACTATCATTTTGATTGTTTCTTTTTTCTTTTTCTTTTTTTTTTTTACTTTCGAAGCAATCCAGAGAAAAATATTTTTTCCAAAGTCCCCATTGGATGTGGCTCTGTAGAAATCCCAACACATGATCGATCACCAAAAAACACTTAGCATCCCGTGTACACATACCTTTCCAAATTAGATTTGGTCCTTATGAGTAAATGTGCATCATGTGGCTAAATGCCACGCACAGTTTTAAGAAGAAGGGGATTCACATTGGGTGAGATGCCAGGGGAAGTCCCGTTCCGATCCGAAGTATCACAATGATGTGTTTTGGTTTGGTTTCCACGCGAGTCACATGGACGACAGCTAATACACGCTCAGGGCTTGTAACTGGTGTCATATAGCCTTAAAATACTGCGCTCTAAATGTGTTTTTTTTTTTCCCCGAGTCGGAAAATACGGGAATTCAGTTATGATGATTGGCCTTGTGAGGGTTGATAGTGGAGATGGGAGACGTCTCTCATTGCACCTGTGGCTTATTTTGTAGGCACATTAGGGGGGGGGGGGGGGGGGGGGAGAGAGAGAGAGAGAGAGAGAGAGAGAGAGAGAGAGAGAGAGAGAGAGAGAGAGAGAGAGAGAGAGAGAGAGAGAGAGAGAGAGAGAGAGAGAGAGAGAGAGAGAGAGAGAGAGAGAGAGAGAGAGAGAGAGAGAGAGAGAGAGAGAGAGAGAGAGAGAGAGAGAGAGAGAGAGAGAGAGAGAGAGAGAGAGAGAGAGCTCATGTGATTGAGAATTTTTTTTCCTTATACATTATTGTCAACTTTATTCTTGTAATGTCAAAATTATTTCCTAGTAATTTTTCATAAACTATTTTTGTCATATTATTGCAACTTCATTTTTGTATTTTGTGACTGTTAATTCATCAATTTTGCAGTTGGTCAGCAGGCCTCATGTTTGTAGACTAATTGCATCTGTAAGTGTGTGGGTGTGTGCGCGCGTGTGTGTGTAAGCATAAACATTCAAGAGGGGCATAGCTGCAGGGGTAGTGAAACCCTTACTCAGCAGTTATTTTCTCATCCATCAGTCCCACACTCTCATCCTGACCCTCACTTATGAGTGATGTTCAGGAAGCAGCTTAGGCGTGGGCCGCCAGTGTGCGTGTGCGTGCGCACGTGCGTGTGCATGTGAACTCACAGTCAGGGAGAGAAGGTTTTGTAAGTCTGGCTAATAGGAAAGGATAACAATCCTTTGATGCAGCCTCGAAACATGTTTTTCTCACCAGCGTTTCATAATGAGCCGCCGCTCTGTAAATGGCTAATGAAAAGAAAACATCAGAGCCGCCTGGGGAAAGAGTTTTCCCTCTTCATATTATTTGCAACAAGCTCCAATTTGTTGCATGCTCATGAAGCCATTGCGGACGTGACACAGTAGGAGCTTCGTACGCTGCGACAAAAGCGGCGTTCAATTTAAAATGAAGTTTGTAAATGACGTTGGAGGTCTGCCAACCTCGATGCCTTTTTTTTTTTCCCGGACATTATTTTATATTTCTTTTTTAAAACCACTTCATAGTCATCTTTATTAAAACTAAACAAACACCGTGCAAAGGTCTTTACCAAATGTGGGCCACGTAAAATGAGGTTGCGGGCCTGATCTGGCCCCCGGGCCTTGAGTTTGACACCTTTGCTGACATCATCTGTTCAATAGTGACAATTATTCCGTGCGCCTCCACCAACCAGGAACCCCTTCCTCCCCACCATGCACACACACACACACACACACACACACCCGCACACCCCCACGCACACACACACACACATTTTTAGCATTCTGGCGAGTTCAGCTGTTCCAGATATTCTAACCCTCCCAAGTCCTCCACTCAACCAACACCCACACTGGGTCATCATTTCTACCTCGCCCATGAGCTCAGCCTGTTTATAATTAGGTCAGTTGGACACATCCTCCTGTGTTTTTGAATGTGAGTTGCAAAAAAAAAAAAAAAAATTATCTTAAAGGCATCTTTGCTGTTGCTGCACACGAGCAGCTCACAGCCGAGCCTCCAAATGCGGAGCGGCAGGCCTGCTATTTCATCCCAGGTGGATCGATCCTGACAGCGAGCGGTCGCTTGGCGGCTGGCATGGCCGCAGCCTTCTCTGCTTACACTTTCAATCACGCACGCTATGCTTTGATCGCCCGCAACAGCTGCTAGAAATCATGGTGACGATGTCCCTCCCCTGCCCTTGGCACCGCCAGGTAGACGAAAGCAAGTCCGCTAAGTGTTGCCTGTGCGAGTGTGTGTGCGTGCGTGAGTCTTTGAGAGAATGCTGGTGAGTCATCGCAAGGGCAACGACCAAACTTGGTGGGGTCTATTTTGGAAGCGGAAGTGTACTGAGAGGTGTCGTTAGATTCAGGTCGAGCATAAAAAGTAACGAAAAATAAAATGACTGTTTTGTGGGAAAAAAACAAACAGAACAGGAAGGCGGTTGGATACGGGTTAGATAGATATTGCATTTGTAGTCCAATTTTACAAGGTAAAATAATAAAAACCTTGTTTCAGACGAGCATAAAATTTTCTTCTCAAGAATATGTTCTTTGCAGGCCAACTCGTCGAACGATGGCATTCTGATAAATATTATTTGTGGAATATGATTTAAAATCCACCCGTTTATCGCCATGTTAGCCGGCGGCCATTTTGTCGCTTCTGTCAACTGCAAATGACATCACAGTTGCTCAGGGCTCAGATAACGACTAATTATGGCTCAGCTTCAGAAAACAGGTGAGCCGTGATTGCTCGTTACTTGAGCCCTGAGCAACTGTGATGTCATTTTCTGTTGACAGAATTGACAAAATGGCCGCCGCCTGAGATGGCTAAAATTAGGTTGCAGCTTAATATATATATTTATATTCCACAAATTCATTATTAATTGAAATTCCATGCTTAGATTAGTGAACTCAAATACGTCATTTTGTTTCAAAAATGTTTTTTTGGGGTAGACGTCCCGTTTTTAACGACATTCCAGGGGTTGGTAAGTTTTTACAAAACAATCCAATTTTTTATGACTCTCGATTTGGCTGCTGGAATACGTGGAAAAATATTCTACCGCCCACAACTTGTCACTGGATGGTCCGTCCAAATGCCCCCGATGCACCTGCTCCCCCTCAGCCTCTTTATATCCACGTTAAGTCAATTCAAACCATTTGTTGTGAGTTATTGCGGATAATTTTCCAATAAAATCACATTACCATCTGCCCCCCCCACTCCCACTCCCCTCCGGCTCGTGGATCACTTTCAATGCCGACATCGCTCACATGGCTCTGTCTTGTGTTGTGCAACTGGTTAAGCTCTTGCGCGAATTATTTACGAGCGTACTTATCATCTCATGTTCACAAGGAACGCCGGAGCCTATGGATGAGCCTGATGCAAAATTGGAAAATTTGTTAAAAAAAACAAAACACAACCACGAATAAATATTCAACCTGCGATAACGTCCGCTGTTTTTCGCTTAGGATAAAGAATATATGCCTGCATGATTGACTACCACTTTAATTCAAATATCACTCGTCAAACGGTTTATAATAACTGTGGCATTGATGCTAGTTCTATTAGCGACTCTATGCCGTTTGACATTGTATGTTAGCATTAAGCTAACTGACGTTCATAAAACCAGATTAATGTGCTTTGGTAAAATACACAACAGGTCTTTGTTTTATGTTTGGTCCCAAAGTAAACTCAGAGTGGCAATAAACAACTTGACTCGTCCCACCACTGGCCGGATATTCGAACCGACGCGCTCCCTGCCAGCCTCTCGGTGCCCTTAAATGTCACGAAGGTGTGAAGTAGACCTCAGTGGTTAAAATGAGGAACAAGATAATTTTTCCTTGATAACTTGACACCACCGCTGAAATGATGAGACCCTTCTGTGGCCGGAAAAGGGGGGGGGGGGTTCAAGTCGTGGCCGACGCCGATTCCAGTAAGTGTTGCGAAACGGCCGTGATTTGCCAGACGTCATTCCAGCGCGATGGTGTGCGCATTTAGTGTGGTGCATTCCACCAAGATGGAGTCAACGCTCCCTGTCGTCTGGCCTCTCACGGGCCACGAGGTAAACAAGCTTTTCAAGGAAAAACTTTCCTCCTCGCATTTATCCAGAAGTCACTTTTATATGCCAATAGCTAGAAGACTTTCACATGGACAAGGTGACCCCCTCAAACCCCCCCCCCCCTCCCCTCCAGCTTCCCGTTATCTTCATGATGAGCCCAGTCCAGATCCCAAAAAGTTGGCGAGCCACCATGAAAAGTTTCTGGTTCCGACGGTGCGAAAGTGTTGCCTCCTCCTGAACCGAGCAGCAAAGAGGTTTGCTGATAAATCAACAATTTTTAGAGATTTACAGTTAAGAAAAAAAACAGACTTACTGCTGTCACTATGAGGGCCTAAATAATCATAGGCCACACAAATCAAACCAAAATTGGCAGGAGTGTTCATTCGGCAAAAAATTTATGTCGAGGAGGGGTGGCAGGCTTGATGCTTCAAAATTGGCTTGGCGGCGCCGCTCGGAATCTTTGGAAAATTCAGCCCTGGACTCCTGGTCGGTTTTGTAGGCAAGTCTGAAAGACGCGGGAATTCCGGAATTTTTTTATCAGCGTGGGCATTTTTACAATTTCCAGAGTTACAAATAATTAATTACAAAATTGATCACTTATAGATTAAATTTTGAAAGGTTTAGTTTTTTGTCCATTGCATGTGGGCCACGTTTGATGACATCATCTTTGATGTTTGACTTGGCGACATTCAATTTGAATGGCTTTGTATTTTCACTCACGAAGGCAGCACTTCATCATAAACATTTAAAAAAAAAAAAAAAAATGCCCCAACACATTCTCTCAATCAATGCTGCACATGACGTCAGCTCATGAGCGACACGCCGCCTGTGCCCGCTAACGTTACATCTTAACGACCGCTTTGGCCGAGCAGCGCAAGGGCGGGTCCACTTTTGGAATGGGCTTAGTTCAGACCGGGATTTGTTCATTTGTAATTGATGGTATTATTTGTAGATTAGGTAAGCACATCAGGAATCGTACCACTCCCGCACTGCATGATTTACACGGCAGAAATGTTTTCCGGAGCTCATCTTACACTCGCAGACCCTCCCTAAAACGAGTCCAATCGGGGATGGAAAGCAGACTCGGTGCCACCGCCCGTCGTTCTGCATACTTTGCCGCCATATGTTCCGTACGGAGGCATCGTTACAACTCGTCCACCTCTCTCTGGGATTCTCTGGGCCACGTAACCGTGGTGACATGACCCGTGTTTTACCGTTACGTACTTCTGTCTTGTGCTTCTTCACCTCCACCATTATTCCTGTCCCTCCACCATTATTCCTGTCCCCAAAAAGTCACCAGCCGTCCACCTGAATGACTACCGTCCTGTTGCTCTCACACCAGTCATTATGAAGTGCTTCGAGAGGCTGGTTCTCCAGCACATCAGGGACTGCCTTCCTCCCACTCTGGACCCCTACCAGTTTGCATACCGGGCTAACAGATCCACTGAGGACGCCATCGACACTGCTCTGCATGTTGTGCTGGGCCACCTGGAACGACAGCAGAGCTATGCAAGGTTGCTCTTTGTGGACTACAGCTCGGCATTCAACACGATCATCCCAGACATCCTCGTCGCCAAACTGGACACTCTCGGCCTCCCTGCCCTCACACGCATCTGGATTAAGGACTTTCTGACCAACAGACCCCAGACTGTGTTGCTCGGCCCCTACACGTCCTCCACCCTCATGCTGAGCACCGGTTCCCCCCAAGGATGCGTGCTGAGCCCTCTCCTGTACGCCCTCTACACCTACGACTGCAGCCCGGCCCACGGCAACAACACCATCGTCAAGTTTGCTGACGACACGACAGTGGTCGGTCTGATCTCGGAAGGTGACGAGACAGCCTACAGAGAGGAGGTAAAGAGACTGACAACTTGGTGCAAGGACAACAGACTGCACCTTAACTCTGCTAAAACAAAGGAGATTGTCGTCGACTTCAGGAGGAACAAGACGCTGCCGCCCCCCCTCTGCATCGAAGGCGTGTGTGTGGAGAGGGTCCACACGTTCAAGTTCCTGGGAGTACAGATCTCCGATGACCTTTCTTGGAGTCACAACACCACAGCAGTGGTAAAGAAGGTCCGCCAACGTCTGCACTTCCTGAGAGTCCTCAGGAAATTCAACCTGGACAGGAAGCTGCTGCTGGCCTTCTACCACTCGTCCATCGAGAGCCTGCTGACGTACTGTGTCTCCACCTGGTACAGCGGCTGCACTGAGGCGGACAGAGTGAGGCTCCAGAGGACAGTCAAAACAGCGCAAAGGATTATTGGCTGCCCTCTCCCCCCACTGTCGGACATCTACACCGCCCGGTGCCTCAGAAGGGCTCTCAACATCGTCAATGACAATACCCACCCAAACTCACACCTGTTCGACCTGTTGCCCTCTGGCAGGCGCTACAGATGCATCAAATCAAGGACCAATAGACTGAGAAACAGTTTCTTTCCGAGAGCCATCTCCATTCTGAACTCTCACACACACACACGAGAACACCCTTACCTTGCAGAACAGCATTGTGATGTGTTTCTATATGCCCTATTCAGTACTGAATTCCATTGCACTGTCTTCTTTATTTATCTAATTTATATATTTGTCTGTATTATTGTTGTATTGCACTGGAGAGGGGAGCCCTCTAATCTCGTTGCACACTTGAGTACAATGACAATAAAGGGATTTCTATTTCTATTTCTATTTCATCCGTCCAACAACACCCTCCTCATAATTTATAGTCCTTCAGGACATTTTGCACTTCTGACACCGCTACATTATTATAGGAGGGGTGGGATCGCTTCAAATAAATACATTAATTAATTAATTGATTAATTGATTAAAAAAAGAATATATATATATATATATATATATATATATATATGTATACTATTTTTCGTGAAGCTTTTATGAGGTATTTACTTGAATAATATCTTAGTAATTAACTCATTTACCACCATTGACGGCTAAAGACGTCAAAGATTAATTTTTTTTAACTCACCAAATTTGAAGTTTAATTTAAATCAAAGACTGTTCTAATCAGTCGTCTGTAAGCAGCACACACCAGCAGTGTTGATTTGCAAGGCCCGGTGGTAACTTTAGCAGTGTGTTTTGTTCTGAGAGGATGTGCTAAAGATGGACAGCTAGTATGGTACAGCTTTTGAATTTGACTTTGCAAGATATGCAAATTATTTTTTTAAGTAAATAAAACTGAGTTAAAATATTTAATCACGTTAATTGAAAATAAGAAAATTTATTAAAATTATTATTAAAATAAAATAAAAATTAATAATTAAATTAAATTATTTATATATATATATATATATATATATATATATATATATATATATATATATATATATATATAAATATAAATTACCAATGGCGCCTCTTAATCATACTTAATCAAAAAAAAAATCCATTGAATCTTGATAGAAAAATAATCTTGCCCATCATGTTGCGTCAAAACAAATTGAATTCATTTTGGAATAAAACATTTAGAAAAAAGGCAAGGACTGTGAAAACTTTGTGGATGTAGTGTATATGCACCCTTTCATCTAATTTCATGCGTCCACCTTTGCTGTATCAGTTTGGGGAAGACCCTTTTCTTTTCCAGCATGGTTTGGATGAGTTTGATGCGGACGAACACGCCCTGTAATAGAGATGGCGAGCCTGCAGGTCCAACATAAGTGATCTTGAATCCCCCAAAAATGTTATTCTGGATAAAATTCCCACAGATGAGCTCCAAAAACCATGTGTAAAGAATTACCCGATGAACCCGTGCTTATTGTTATGTTTTGACCTCAACATGTCAAAATGTGTTTGAAAGACTTTTTTTTTTTAGTGGTGTGTTGTGAGCCATGAGAAACAAGTCTTACACAAGAGTGTGTGCGCTATTTTCACAGCAACGGTGCGGTCAGCAGTGAATGACAAAATGAGTGAAACAACGCGGCCTCTTTTTTTGCAAATGCCATGATCGTCAACGATGTGTGGTACGCATCCGTTTGGCGATAAGTGACGTTTACTGAAGAACTACGCATGAAACCAATCAGTTGCACATTGTGAATTTAAACAAATCAATCTGCAATTAAATTCCCTCCTTCGGCCATTGTGGTTTGAAAAAAGCAAAACTGTATTTTAGATTTTCAAACGGTCGCCTGTTACGACTTCCGAGTGTGTTGATTCCGCATAGCAGTGAGTATCCAATCACAAGCCGCGTTCATCACCTTCAACGCAAGGCCAGCGAGGAGGCTCGCTGTCATCAACGCCTGATCTGATTGGCTATTGCAACTGTCTATCAGCTGTAAACACCCCTCACGCACACACAGAATTGACGCCCGCACGATTGTATCCGCAGGCCTTGAACGAATAACGCGTGCTATTTGGTATTATGACATCTGCCCGGCAACACCAGCTGTCTGAATTCTGATTGGATAAAAACTCTTACCTAAAAATTCAACACTAGGATATAATATGACACCAATGTGAAGAATATGATCATAATTTCTTGATTATGTTAGACCAGCAGAGAAAGGCCTTGCAGGCACTTGACCGCCCGCCACTGGTATAAATGCACAAAATCATGACGCACAAATGGTTGTGATGAATGAACTGTAATGTGCTTCCGCTGTATAACTGAGCATCTGAGTGGTCAACAGCACAGTGAGTCATGTGTTCTGTAAAACAAACCCCCCCCCCCTCAAAAAAAAAAAAGAAAAATCAAGTGGAGTGAGTCAGGGGCCAACAGCTGTATACATCTTGTCCTCTTTAGCGAAGAATTGTTGCCGTAAAGTGTGAGTCCATGTGTGTGGTTCCTGGCTCCCATGCAAGCCTTCCCGTCACGTTTTGAAACGACGCCGTCGGTGAAGTCACGCCGGCGCTTTTGCCATTTCATACCCGACAGCTGATTGCACTTACACGTCGTTGACGGCGAAAGAACAAAGCGGGCAGGCGTCGTTTTGCAAGCCGTTCCTCACAAAGATGAAGGTCATCGGTTGCAATTTTGACCAATGTTGCGATTGTTAGTCATGTGCTGAGAATCTTTTTGCACGTAAGTTGTGGTAAATGAACCTCATTTGGCTGGACTTGGCCAGCGTGCTTCGTCATTCCATGAAACATGTTGAACTCATTATTTCAATAGAAACTAAAAAATGTTTGTGTATTATTGTCACGACTTGCACCGCGTAAATGATCTGGCCTCATTTGCGATTGGATATCATTTGAAACAAGATTGTTGAGGGGGTGAGGTCAGTTGAAGATTTTTTCCGGTATATTTTAATATTTATTCATGAATTAGCTGTTATTTAAAAAAAAAATGCATTTTGTGAATATTAATAATTTACATGATTAATAATGATTATTAATAATATGATTACCACTCATACGTCTATTTATTATTATTTATTTTATTTATTTATTATTAATTTCTTTGTATTTACTTGTTTTATTTAGTTTACATTAAAACAAATATTTTTATTATTAAAAAATATTAACCATAATTATTATTATTATTCATGATAATAATAATAATAATAATGGTAATAATGATAATAATGATAATAATAATAATAATAATAATTTTACCGGACCTTATTTGAGTAGCCAATTATGAACTGATTTGATCAACCTTGCTATATTGGAAGATTTTAAAAAAATAAATAAATAAATAAAAATACTGCCTCAAAGCGTGACTGACGGCTCCTTCTGCTCTCGCGGTTGAAAATAGACACACACTACTTTCTACATCCTTGTATGTTCTTTATGCTTCTAAAATGTGGGCCAACCTGACAAAATCATGACACGGATTCACAGGCGAAGGTCCGACGTTCTCTGCAAAGCATCCATCAGCACGTTTCCAAGGAATCGCTTGACAAGGAATCCAGCCAAGCTGTGCTGAGGCGTGCGTATTGTCAAACGGCTCATCCTCAACACTTAAGCGTTGTTAACGTTTAACAAGCGCTAGCCCCCTCCCCCCCTCCCCTCACGACGTCTTGTTCATGGCGCGTACACCTGAGGGATTTCGACTACATCGTCACCTCTGTTTATTTCATCTCTTCTTCCAGCCGGCTCTCGTCTCTCACAGGACTTGATCTTTGACTCTTTGAGTTGGGAGGGGTGGGCCTTCTTTGCAGCGGACGCATTGGCAAACACAAATAGTTCTCCTCTGCGCACCGTCTGCCTCTACTGCGGGGCCAAAGCTGAGTTTGGCTTTCATTGCCATGGTGACCATAGGCGGAGCTAGGGCGTTGTGATGAGCAGCTTCCAAAAAAAAAAACCTGTAAAAACATGGATTGTATTTTCACTCAGGAAAGCAGCACTTCATCATGAAGCCAGGGAATTCTTCTTTGTTTGTGGCGTGATCTCCAGACACATCTTCAAGATCCCTTCAAGACAATCTTTGACACCCCCCTTGGCCCCCTGAGTGCGAGAATTGCTTTCGTTAGCGTGATGGCTGGGATGGAGCTCGGGGAGTTGCGAGCAGGCTAGCAGCTTCTAAGGACCTCGAAGATCGTAAATGTTGCTTCTGCTTGTGCTTTCATCTGAATTTTTACCCACAAAGTTTGCGAGAGTTTGTGGACTATCCACTGTACATTTCACAATCCCACGTTGCAACATCGACTTAAATATCCCTCGTATTGTTGTCCGTAATGAACAAATCAGATGGAATGTTCGCGGAATTTTGTGGTTTGAACCGGGGGGGGTCATTGGGTGTGTGAGAGTGTTTTGGGGTGGGGGGGCGTTAGTCGAATGCGTGTTTTATCTCCAGCAGAGTGGCAGTCGTAAACATGAGTATGGACCCCCATCCAAAATCAAGAGAGAGATAATTTGCTTCATTTGCATTTTTTTGTATGCAACAGTGATTTTAAAAACATTCACTGGGGGTCTTTTTTTTTTTTCATTTTTAACTTTGCGTCAAAACAAGAGAAAGAAAATACTCAACAAACACACTCGCCTCTTTTAGCTTTTCATTATTTAAGCTACGCAAAAAACTCCCGTATGGATTTCAATTTAAAAACAAACACTTTGGCAAATAATTTCCTCAAATAACTGCACTTGAATCGCTGAACCGCAACATCCTGATGCGGCATTTACAACCGTACGCACAGTTAATGTGCTCGTCCATCTCTCGGTAGGCCATTGTAAACATTTACAACACGCATTTGACATCTGCCAAAGTTCCTAATGGGAATACGCTAACTGCATTCCAAATAGTCCCTGATGCTGCGTAAAATGGGTGGACGACGAGACGCTTGCATTCCATATAAGAAAAAGTACGCAAATACGCAAACTTTGCACTTAAAGACCCTCTAAAGAGTATTAATAAATGTCTTTCAAATTGATTACACATGTATTTTTTCCAGGTTTTAGCAGTGATATTTGATTGGCATTTGAGTGGGGCCTGCAGTGTTGAGAGGGGAGAGAACGGCTTGGATTTTCATGATTTTGAATTGTCATATATATATATATATAAGCCTTTTGATTTTAATTAAATCATTCAAATTTGTATAAATTGATAGCAATTGTTGGCCCAGGCTTTACTTTGATGTGAAAAAAAAATACTTTCGCTCACATGAGAACTGACCAAAAAAAAAAAATGCTAAAAAAACAACACAAAAAAAAAACACACAAATGATAACTTCTGTAAAATTACAACTTCCCTTAACCAAGGAATATCTTACTTCTTAAGAGGGGCTCCCAAAAGTCTCTGAAAAACCGATTACAGTTCAAAGTCGCTCTAGACTCTAAACCACCAGCAAAGATTTTGCCCTGCGTTGCTTCTCGCCACAGGAAAATCAGGAAAAACCTGAACAGACACAAGACGGAAGCTGTTGGTCATGAGGGAGGAGGAAGCAGAAAGGGCGGAGGAAGAGGAAGCTTCCAGTTACACGGCCATCAAACGGCGCTCGGGTACCAGGATGCTCTATCTCGCTCTAAATAACCACCTCATGATTCTATTGTTTCTTCCACCGCCTTCACATGACCCCCCCCCCCTCTTCCCCACGCTCGCACACTTTCACCTCATTTTTGCAGGGGGCAGGAAATGCGTCGACGCTTCGCTTTCACCGTGATTATGCTCGGGTGGGGTCTTCCCTCGTGTGACCGGCGTTGGCTTGCCATAACAACGCATTCTTTCATTTATTTGCAATTCACGGGTATTGGTGATCTCCTGTGAGGTCATGGCGGAACCGAAGAAAACAAGCCATCCATTTAAAAGTTTATGAAAGCGTCACTTGTGCGGCTTGGGTGCTTCGGCTGAAGAAGTTTACTTTGAAAGTAAACATATAAACAAAGTTTTGCCGTAGGGAAGTCCACTTCGCTTAATGCTAACAAACAATGCAAAACGCCATAGACGAGCGAGTGCCTAATGCCGGTGGTGTGTTGTTATAACCCTTCCAGCTGTAAACAAACAAGATAATGACACTTCATCCCGTCACCGCAAAAATTGGAAAAAAAGAAAATCTATTTATTTTCCCAAAGAGAGAGCGAGAGAGAGGTGTGAAGAAGCAATTGAGAGCCAAAATAAGCTTGCAAAAATCAACATTCTTAACCTCCCCATATAATTAGCAAAATAAAATCTGCAGAATTTTCAGATTTATTAATTCATTTTATTTTTATTTAATTGATATACAATAAATCTTAAAAATAAATAATCACCTAATTTTGCATTTTACAAATACTAAAGTGCAAAATATTTTAAAACGATCAAAAGTTACACTTGTATTTCACAATTCTTTTATTGTTGCAAGCGTTACAGGACCCAAAAATTTAGTTTATTAATTATATGTTTATAAATTAGTTGCGCAAATTTTATCACGCCAAATATCGGAATTGGCATCTGTCTTGTCCGGCCCTACTCATGTGACTTTTTCATCTTCTTTCCCAATATCAAACATGAGCTTTTTCACTATTGCTGTCCGTCTGCGGCAGCGAAAGAGAATTGTAGTTCCTTTATGACAAAAAAAATGTGCCTTTTTTTTTTTTTTTTTTTTTTTTTAAATCTTTCTCTCCATATACTGTATTAAAAAAAAAACTAAAACTAACAACGGAACTATCACAACCTCAAACCTCCTCTAAAATCAAATTAAAAGCACCTGAATTTCCAAAACAAAAATCAAAACGGATCATAAACTAACTATGAAGCAATTCCAAACTTGTTGCTCGGCCTTAAAATTTAGAGGCGGACCTTGGAAAACGTCCTTGCGCCCAAAATTTAAGGAGAGATACTCTCGACAACCGTCCGGCGGTCTTTGCCTCTGTCATCAACAGGCATCTTTTTTTTTTTTTTTTTTGCCCCCACTGTTGTTGTGTTGCACGACCGCACACGCGCACACACACCGAGGCCCCCCTCAAACATTCTAGAGAGCTTCGCGCCTGTCATCCGTTTGTGTGATGTGGTGTTCCGCAGCGCTCTCCGGAGCTTCATGGCTTTGGTTCAAATCGTGCGGCTTTGCAGCTCCCGAGCGCTCATTTTCTGGGATTTTGTTTTGTTTGTGTCGTGCGGTCGTGCGCCTCGCGATAAATCAGCTTTTAAAGTGACGGCGTCGCCGTCAATTAGACGGGATCGCCACACACAGCGAGTGACTCTTAGGACAGGCCGCCGCATCTTCAGTCTGTAGACTTGATGTCGTCGTAACCGCGGTGAACAAAAACATTTTGAAAAATGTCCAAAATTCCAAATGAATGAAAATAGAAGAAAAAAAAAACTCAAACATGTTTTTTTTTGTTCCTGTCACGACGCCAACGACTCGTGGAAATTCCACCATGTGTTAATCAACATGACCTTGATTCGTTTCCTGGTTGGTCGGGAGCACATTCGTCCGTTCCCCAGTGAGTCGGGCGTGCCAGCGAATGTTGGCCTTGTTCAAAGAGAAGACGGCAATCAAACTCGTTCTCATTATTGGAATTGTTCAAACATGTGCTTATCATCTCCCACAACAAAGGAAGGGCCAAGTTAGTGAACGTGATTTCCCCTTTTGTTTCTTTCTCACAAGTCAAGTGACAAACATCACTGTTCATTTTATCATATTCACGCACACACATAGAAATCTTTGCTTGAAACCCTATCCATGTCTTAACACCCTACTTTGAAACCGTAATCCTGCATCGAACCCTAAATTGACACCAATATTCTGACTTGGAACCCAAAATTTTAAACCTGTCAAGAACCACAACTTTGAAACCCTAACACTGCTTGAAACCTTACTTTGAATCCCTAACTATGACTTGAAACCCCATTTAAGAACCCTAATCCTGCTTCAAATGCAAATTTGAAACCCTAACCCGATCTTGATACCACTCACTGCCTTGCAACCCTAACATGAAGCCACAAACCTGTCAAGAACCCCAACTTTGAAACCCTAACACTGCTTAAAACCTGACTTTGAATCCCTAACTATGTCTTGAAACCCCACTTTAGAACCCTAATCCTGCATCAAACCCTAATTCGAACTCTGAACCCGATCTTGAAACCACACACCACCTTGCAACCCTATTGTGAAGCCCCAAATCTGCCAAGAACCCCAACTTTGAAGCACTTGTTGAAATCTTACTAAGAATCCCAAACCTTGTCTTGAAACCCTACTTTGAAACCCCAATCCTGAGTTAAAACCCTAATTTCCTAACCTTGAAAGTACTGGCGCTCCCTTCCACTCTTGGATGTGCCGTGCTGTTATCTCAGCTCTGCCGTCACTTTGGCCTTTTCCAGGAAGTCCACCGCTGCCATTTTCCCCCGTAAATAACGATGAGTGACTGGAATGTTCCGTCGCGCGGGCGTGAAACGGCAGCACGGTGCCGAGGTGGGAGTCTGAACTTTGACACGTGCACCGTCGTGCCTTCTAATTAAAAAGGATAGCGTGACAGCATCATCGGATTTGGTGGATCGTGACATTTGGGGAGGTTGCCCGACCTCGTTATTCATGCTCCTGACAGGGCGTCGATTTCAACCTGACCTTCAAGGCGTGTTTTGACCTTCAGATGATGGGAGGAGTCTTCACAATTCGGGCAGACTTCCTTGCTGGTCACACACCAAGTTAGGCAGCTTTTTTTGAAATTGTGACCTAGCTGGAAACTCAAATTTGAAATTCTGACTCAAGCTTGAAACCCTAACCCTGTCTTGAAACCCTAACTGTTGTTTCAAATCCAATGTTGAAACCCTTTAAAACCTCAACCTGACTTAAGACCCTTACTTAAAACCTAACCCTTTCTCAAAATCCTAATTTGAAACCAAACCTTGAAACCCTAACCCTTTTAGAAACCCTAATCAAAATCTTTTACACTGCTTAAAACCCTAATTGGAAACCCCAAATTGAGCCCCCAGCTGGCTTGAAAGAATTTTTTAAAACCCTAACCCTGCCCTGAAATGCTACTTTGAAAACCTAACCTTGCTTAAAACCCTACTTTGAAACCTCCATCCTGCTTGAAACCTTAATTTGAAACCATATATTAAAACCCTACCACAGTCTTCAAACCCTATTTTGAAGCCCTTAGCTTTTTTCAACTTGTTATTTGAATCCCTTTGCCAAGGTTTGAAATAAAATGGAAGATGGAAACCAGGTTTCAAAACCTTCCTTGAAACCCTAATCCTGCTTTGAAATTTGTGTGCCCTTCATTATGACTGATGGGTCAAAGGTTTCCCGTCACTTTCTCATTCAACGCATGTGTGTCCAAATTTTGGCCTGTTTTGTCTTCCTGACACGTACGCTTGCTTGCGAGACACGAGGGAGAGCAAAAGACAAGCGAGCCGCATCCATCACCGCCTCCCACCCCAAACTCGAAGACTATCTTCGGACCTTTGCCCTCTGTGCGCTCACATCTTTCTTTATCTTGAAGTCAGAATAAAACCGCACCGCACTAGCCGACACTATACTACGTTTTTTTTCCAGGAGATAAATCCTCCGGACGAACCTCACGGGAATTGTTTTTTTTCTGCCTGATATTGATTCTGATTTATGCTTGTGCAAACAAAAACAGACGAGGGGAGGTTGTTACGTGTTGAAAACGCTGCTGGGGCGAGTCCAAAAGAAACATTCACACCTGAGTGGTCCCGAGAGGGACTTAGCTTGAATTCTTGCAGACGCACAACTGGGGGGATGACGCACAGTGATTACCGTAGAGGAGCATTCCGTCCCAAGGTGCCCATTTTGTGGATGGAGGATGAGAATTGTTTTGTGTGTGTGTGTGAGTGAGTGAGTGAGTGAGTGAGAGAGTGAGAGAGTGAGAGAGTGAGAGAGTGAGAGAGTGAGAGAGTGAGAGAGTGAGAGAGTGAGAGAGAGAGAGAGAGAGAGAG
>NC_142403.1:16696504-16719004 GCF_059441095.1 Idiotropiscis lumnitzeri
GGTATCGTTCATTTGTCGTGAACTCACAGGCACAACCACAGCAGGCACACCGCCGCCTGCCTCGCGCTGACCTATTACTTTGAGTTTTAGGAGCTTTGCTGAAACTATGGCGGAATATCCGTTTTGGAATATTTTACAAATGCCAACATATGGTTGGGGGGGGGACATAGGAGATGACTTTCAGAGGTGGAGGGTCCTCACATCGCTGTGAAGATGAACTCATTCACTACCATCCGAGTAAATAAAATCTTTGACGTCTTTAGCCGTCAATGGCGGTAAATGAGTTAAGAAGTAATTTATCATTCTTGATTATTTTTTTTTCCTGAACGGGTATCCATCCATCCGTTACGCAAGTGGCATTTCCTCACGTGTGTCGTGGGCAAATGCTACATTCAAATCTTGCTAGCAATTTTAACTCAAGGAACAACGGAACGGTCGGTCCTTGAATGCGAAAATGGCGCCGACGCGATTGCGGATCATTTCCAGTGGTCGCGTCGATTTCGATGGTGCAAATAAAACGGACGAGTTCCAAGGACGAGCCACACGCAGACAAGCGGATGTTTGACGGTATTCATGAAGCGGCTCTTTAGCGGCCATGTTTATGCATGAAGATTTAAGAAGTCACAAACTCACACATTAGAAAACCAAATTGTTTCTCGACATCGGTTGTTTTTTTTTTTTTAAACACACAATGATGCGCTTGTAACGATAGCTTCATTTTCCGTTTCCCTGCCGGCGAACGTAGCACCCCCCGGAGGTTTGGTTAACAACGCTATTTCCGCGCTGTTGTTGACGCGTCGCTTTTCGAGACAAGGTGCAAATTAAAGCGGCTGTTGCATTTCCTCTCCAAGTCTGACACGTTGCGCGGAAAACCGCCGCTAACACATTAGCGCCAATTAGCCTGCCGGGCGGCGGGAAGACAAACAAAACTGTTATTATATGACCAGCATTGCGCTTTGCGAGTCTCTTATTTATTTATTTATTTTTTTTAACCCTAACACTACTTTGAAACGCTAATCCTAGTTTGAGACCTTACTTCGGAACCCTAATCCGAGTTTGAAACCCTAACCCTAGTTTGAAACCGTAACCTTTGTTTAAAACCCTACTTTGAAACCCTAATCCTTGTTTTAAATTTCAGTTCTTAATCCTAATCCTAGTTTGATACCCTACTTCTTAAACCTAATCCTAGTTTCAAAAACTAACCCTAGTTTGAGACCGTTTTAAATTTTAGGTCTTAATCCTAATCCTAGTTTAAAACCCTACTTCTTAACCCTAAACCTATTTGTTTAAAACCCTATTTTAATCCCTAATCCTAGTTTTAAACCTTACTTCTTAATCCTAATCTCCGTTTGAGACTTCTTCTGAACCTAAATCGTAGTTTAAAAGCCTACTTTTAAACCCTAATCTTTTCTTGAAACCCTACTTCATGATCCTAAACCTAGTTTGAGACCCTACCTAACCTTTGTTGAAAACCCTACTTTTAAACCCTAATCAAAGCTTTAAACCTTACTTCTTGATCCTAATCCTAGTTTGAGACCTTACTTCTGAACCCAAATCTTAGTTTGAAACCCTACTTCTTAACCTAACCCTGGTTTAAAACCCTACTTTTAAACCCTAATTTTAGTTTGAGACCTGACTTCTTAAACCGAATCCTAGTCCCAAACCGTAACTCCAGTTTGAAACCCTACTTCAAAACCCAATGATCCAGGCAAGGTGATATCGGACTATGAACAATCTGAAAATCTTGATTTGAAATATTCTGCCCGTGACGGTGAAATGAAATTTGGATTCGTCGTCGTTCTTTGCAGAGGATAAAGAATATAACCCCGCGAGTCGTTTTAACCGAGCAGGATTTGTGCCGACGTAGCGTCGCTCTCCCATACTCGCGTCCGTTATTTCGGATGTATACCATTTCGTTGTTCGCTTGCGAAAAGCCCCGCCCCCTCCCCGCCCCCCCTTCGGTGGAATGCAATTAGTCTATCAGTTTTTCATTTGGCCTTTTATTACGACACACTTGAGATTGAATGATACTCTTTTAGTTTCATTTCCTCGGCGAGAGCTGACCTTCCAAGCGAACATCTGAGCCCGCAGCCTAATAGAACTAATATATCCTTTTTGGAATCTTTTTTTTTGCAAAAGGGAAATGAGTATTAAGAGGGAGAAAATCAGATCTAGAAATGAAGCAGAAATCGTATTCTGCCAGATATTGGAGTCGGTCACGTCACAAAAAATATACAGTTGGGCCTGAGCCAACTCGTGTCGACGTCTTCGGCAGAAACGCAGCACAAAAATACACAGGTGGTTTGCTGTTCACTTCTTACACACACACACACACACACACGCACACACACGCGTGACAGAAGTGACTGATGACTCGGCTCAGATGGTGTGAGCCCCGTCGGGATAATCTCGGCATCTCGTTCGCTCGCCAGGGAATCACACCGAGGGTAGCAACAAATAGCATAACACAGTGCTCGTGTGGCTTTATTACAAACACACACACACACACACAAAAAAAAAAGAGCGAGTGATTTGATGCGGAATGGAGTGTGTTGTCCCTTGGGGGGGGGATGTAGGATAGTACGCAATCAATAAGCTCCTACGGTTTTATCCGTGCGATATGTTTCCAACGGGCACAAAATACGACACGAATAGACACTCCCCCCCCCCCCCCCTCACTGTCACCACTAACTCCCTCACACAAACCACACTTTTTGAAAATTTCTTAAAAAATAAATTAAAAAAAAAATATATATATATATATATATATTTTTTAAATATATATATATTTTTTTTTAATTATATATATTTATATATATATATATATATTTTTTTTTAAATCCAACCAACGAGCAGCGCCACCCAGATTGTAATTTGTCATTTTCTCTTAGCGTCCGAGCACGGCAGGATCATTAGCCGCACCATTAAGCCCCTCAAGATAACACGGACAGTTTGTTTCATACACCCGCCGTCTGCCATCTGTCTCGCCCGTGCGGGCGTGTGTGTGTGTGTGTGTGTGTGTGTGTGCGTGTTTACACATGACGAGGAGCATGTGAGACATATGGACAAAAGTAACGGGATATTATTGAATCCGAAAGTGGAACTGGAAGAGAAGAGAGTGGCGAGTCGCTGCAACACGACGTAGCGTGTCTTCCTATTGTGCCGCCGCGCCTCCAGTCGCCAATTTGTCGCTCGGTGGGGGGGGCCTCGGGAGGGTTAGTGCATGTGTCCGTCGGTAAAGTGCATGTTTGCGGAAGGTTGTGCGGAGGAAGCTGACCTTAACTTTGTTTGTTTGTTTCTGGGAGCAAATAAAAAAAGTTTTGACATGGCATTCAAGTGGATGACACGGTACTAAAGCTAACGTTAGCAATATTGCTAAAGTCCAATAGCTAAAACCCCCAAAAAATAAATAAATAAAAATAAAAAATAAATGATTGATTGACTTTGACAGTAGAGATGCTCGCATAATTGTATCTGAAGGCCTCGGAAAGAATCGTGCTTGCTACTGGTATTATGAAATCTGCCTGGCGACACAAGCTAGCTGAATTCTGATTGGATTAAAAAAACTCTAACCTAAAAATACAACACTAGGATATAATTTGACATCAATGTGAAGAATAGCATCATTTTTCTTGATTATTTTAGACCAGCAGAGAAGGCCTTGCAGGCCTTGACCTCCCGCCACTGACTATTCACATCACGAGTTATAGACTGCCTTGAAACTGCAGAGACGTATTCAGTCTTTGCATTCCATTCATGTCGTTGAAAAACACTTTCAGGTAACAGTCTGGGCTTGCATTTTCTATTTTCACCAATCAGTTTAAATCTTTGCCCCCGCGGATTCGATACACATCCGATTGAAAAGTTGAAAAGGCAGGAGATTGCGGAGGCAAATTGAAAACAGGCGCGATGTTGCTTGCAGTCAAAAAAAAAAAAAAAAAAAAAAACGAAAAATCCTTTGAGGATTCAGCTGTTCGCTCTCAAAAGTGTGCGCGACGGCGTTCATTGTGGACGCCGTCGCATGAATTAATTCAATTTGGGAGACGCCGATAGCGGGTTAGCATGCGCGTTAGCATTCATCCCGCAACAAAAGTTGTGATTGGCCTATTTAAGACACACAAGCGCGGGGGGGGTGAGAGCGATGGGGAAAGGTGCCTTTTTATACTTTTTAACACGTTGTGACACATGCACCTGTTTGCTCCGAATGAAAGCGCAGCTGACAAAATAGTTTCATAAAGACCCGTCCCGTATTAAGGGGCGTGGATTCATTTGCCATTGAAAGATTTTCATTTCCTGACTATTTTCTCCATTGCCTTAATCACCGCTCTTGTTTTGATATTCATAACTCGATGGGTGCAGAGAAATTTGAACAAAAATATGCAGCCTGCAGCAGCAGTTGTTAGGGCAGGCTGGCGGATCTGAGAGACGGAGGTCTGTCCCGTTGTGGGAGTCAATTTATTTTTTTTTTTTTAGGAAAGCTATCCGTGACAGAGTTTGCATTCTTTTTATGAAAATTCAGCACCATCATTTGTTGTCTTTTTAAAGCCACACTCAAGAACTTGCAAACTGATGAAACATCGACTTATATCTCGTTGAACGGTACCTTTGTCACGACCTGAGGGGGTCTTATAAATAAATAAATAAATACATAAATATTAATAAATAAATAAAAAGTAATAAATTATATATAAGTATATATATATATATAAATATTAATAAATAAATATTAATAAATAATATATATATTCATAAATAAATATTATATATATTAAATATTATATATATACATATACATATATATATATATATATATATATATATATATATATATATATATATATATATATATATATATATATATATATATATATATAAGAGAATTTTCAGCACAGTAATGTACGTACTAGTGCAGCATTTCCCCCCCTCACCCACAAGACAAATCATCAATGTTCAAATTAGCAGCTCGTGCCATCAACAAAATTGCTACTTGGCTAAATGTTAATTATCCACGGTCGAACGTTAGCGGCTGCCTCATCGAGTGCAAACGCTGATTCCAAAATGCGCTGACCGACACGTTGGTGTCCGTCCGCGAGGCTGCTCTTCGCTTTTCCCCCCACCGGTGACAGTTTTCCCCCCCTGGCACGGGAACTCCATAGACAAAATGCATCTCGAAGATGCTCGCCGTAATTTGATTTCAAGGCCCCCCTGTGATTGGATTACAAGGCTGACATCCATGTCCAATTTGCAGGAGTCATGTCGATTTTGTTTGGCACACGCGCGCTCAATCGTCACAGGAATATTAATACAGAGAATAAAAAACGCTCCACAGCACTTGCACGAGTGCAATTGAATTCTGCTTTTACAAAACGCTACCTTTTACACAATGATGGTGGGAAGTTAGCAGGCTACTTCCTGTTTTATGGACGGTGACTTGAGATGTTATGAAAGGAGGGATAATATCAGTGGCGGGTATTTCACACCTGGGCCTTCAGTGAAGTCCTACTTAGTCCGACTTGAGTCAATCCCCCTCATATTGCCACAATTTATGACTTAGCTTCTCTCGAAAGGTCAGTCTTGAAAATGGCCTCGCAAGCGTATCTGCAATTAAATCCACACTTTTCAGCCATTGTGGTTTAAAAAAGCAAGAATATATTCAAGATTTTCCAACTTTCGGGTGTGTTGATTCCGCATAGCGCTGCCCCCTCATGAGTGAGTATCCAATCACAAAACGCGTTCATCACCTTAAATGTAAGGCCAGCGAGAAGGCTAACTGTCATCAACTGATCTGATTGGCTATCGCAAGTGTCCATCAACGGTAAAAGCCCCCTTGAGACGAATAAGAGTTGCCCGCACAATTGTATCTGAAGGCCTCGGATGAATAGCTCGTGCTACTCGTATTATGAAATCTGCCTGGCAACACGAGCTAGCTGAATTCTGATTGGATAAAAACTCTCACCTAAAAATTCAACACTTGGATATAATATGCGAAGAATATGATCATTTTTTCTTGATTATGTTACGCCAGCAGAGAAACCCTCGAAGGCCGTGACCGCCCACCGCTGGATAATACATAATAGAAATATTGTTCAGCTTTTCCGTCCCTTCATTGTAGCCTCCAAAAGCACCTGCCAATTACATCTGGCAGAAATTACTTTGATGTAAAAAACTGTAAACAACACCACGTCCCTCCCGGGTGACATGTTGAGAAAAATTGAAAGATTTTTTTTCTTTTTTCTTTTGTCCCCACACGTAAGTGATTAACTACTTTTTGACTTCTATAGCCGTCAATGGCAGTGAATGAGTTTTAATAGGCCAGATGAAGCATTGACATCCCATCGGAGGCATTTTTCTCAAATTGTGAGCTGGGACCAATCCAAGGCCACGAGATCCCAGTCTCTTTAGTCCATCATCGGCATTCCAGAGCAAGTTTTGAGTGTAAAAAATAAAAAATAAAAATACATAAATAAACTAAACAAAACATGAAACAAACGCGCGGCTTGCTGAGGCACGGAGCTTGCGTACGAGAGCGGAAGGAAGTCGTTTGTAGTGTCTGGGCTGGAGAGACGAGAGACTCGCGGGTCATGAATAATTCAAGTCGGTCACTTGAAAAATGGATGCGCAGCAAAGAGGCGCGCGGGTTGCGGACGGGCGGGTTTGCGTCACCGCGCGCCTACGAGCACAAAGTGGCCGCATCAGCTCAAGTTTATGGAAAGATTCCAGACTTTGAGTTTGTATTTACTCGGCGGCGCTGCATCGGGTGCTGACCTCTGACCACCAGAACGCGGTGACGCACTTCTGTGCTGCATGTTGCCTAGAAACAAAAAGCAGGTACTTCTCGAAGCGTTCTGAACTGTTCCCGTCTGGTTACGCTCACTAATGGGAGTCATTTTGAAACTGAAATTTAGGGAGCCGTTAAGTTTTGGCAGGGGAGAAATTTTTTGGGGGGGACACGTTATGATGTCAGCCTTCTTATTGATGTCTGACGGTGGCTTCAGTAATTTAGTTTTTCAGATTTGAGCCTTAGGTTTTGACTTGCAATTTTATTTTTTTTGGGGGGGGGGGGGGCGGGGAAATTTTATTTTGTATTTTTATTCTTTTTTTTTTTTATTTATTTTATTTTATGTATTCATTTTTTTTAATGTTTTGGCAATAAACATGAATTCTGGAAAAGATTCGATTAAATCGATTAAATATCAGATCAGTCGTTTTTCGGGTTCAGTTTTTTTGTTTGTTTGTTTTTTATTTGACATTTTCAGGTGTTCACATCTACATTTTTTTTTTGGCTTTTAGTAATTGGCCGTCGACCAAATAAGGGTGTGACGATTTCATTACACTCATATCTCCAATAAGGAAAATCGGCATCGAAAATCGATGGCTGGACAGATGGACAGTATTAAAATATCAGTATGAAAAATATTTCCAGCTCATGAAAAATAAAATAAATGAAAATAGTCTGCAGTCTTGTTGGCGTTCAAAATGAGAATCTCGCCGCACGTGTGCAAAACAGAACGGCAATCAATCTTGTTGTCCTTCTGCAAGACATCCATATTCATGTCAGATATGCCGACAGACCTGCGCGCACGTGCGAGCGAGGGCGCGGGTAGAATAATCTACATTCATCAGCTCGGAAGATACTAACGAGCTGATATCAACATGCTGCCGGCAACAAACAATAAAAAAAGGCGAGTTTAGGATCACTGGGACCGAAAACACACACGTGCACGAATCCGAAGCTTGTTTGTTGTGAGGAAAGCATGTTGGAGCTCAACTGATTGAGTCGTGTGTGTGCGTGTGTGCGGGTGTGTGTGTGTGTGTGTCTAATGACTGACGGCGCCTCACACAGTGTGTGATAATAGGTGCCACATCACACCCGCACAGCGAGGCGCAAACCTCCTCCGTCCTTGCTCATCTCCCGGGAAACGCATCAATCCCTTCTTAGTCCACTTTGTGATCATGTTGTATTTTTTTTTTTTTTTTTTTTTTTTTAATTCCGTCATTCGCTGCGACTTTTCACACATGGCTTCTTTTTGTGAATCGACAAGGGGTGTTCGATACTATTTTTTTTTCTTTTTACTAGTGATAGACTGATTTGCTTTTTTTTTTTTTTTTTTCAGGGCCGATATTAGATTATTTGAAGGCAATATTCGTTTGTTGAAAAAAAAAGGGGGTAAAATGGTGTCAAAATTTTGAAAAAGAGCAACTCCAAAAATGTATTTGGTTTAATTGTCTTTAAGCACATATGTATTCAACAAATTTTGCGATTTTGAACATGTTAAAGCTTTTTTACAGGTTATATTTTGAAAGTCGAACATAAAAGTGCACGGAGTTCCCAGGCTCAGCTGCATGTCTTAAAGTTCAATGAAGACAAACATCATCTTAAACGTTACTACTAAAAATAGATTTCTATTATTTGTGAGTTGTAGTGGACTGACATTATTCAAATTTCGGCAAAGTCAAATCAATCAGATGGTGCTGTGGGCGGGCCAATCGGCTTCTGCAGGCAGGGCCACCAGCACACCGGCGAGAGAGAGAGAGAGAAGTGTGCTGCAGCCAGCCAAAATAAACCAGCTTTTAATTTATTAGATTTGAAAGTTAAGAAAAAAAAAAAAAAAAAAGCCCGATGCCGATAATCGGCAAAATGCCGAATATCGGCTCCGATTATCGGCTCACTACTTTTTACTCAACAACCGACTTGAGTACTCACCGACAGCAAGTAGGGCTGGGTATTGATTAAAATTTCCACAATCGATTTGATTCGATACACAAGGTCCCGTTTCAATTCGATTTTTGATTCCCTTCGATTGATTTTTGTTTCAATGAAGGATTTCATGCAGAGCCAATTTGACTTTTTCGTCTGCATTTTAGTCTTTGTTCGAAATAAAACGAGGTGTAAAATAAACTGCGAAGCATGACTCAATGAAGTCAAAAAATATAACTGGGGTGATGCAGCTGAAAAATGTCTCACAGTGTGAGTAATTCATAACAGCCATCATCATTATTATTATTTTTTTTTTTTTTTGCAGGTCTGCTCTTGGTAGGCACGTTGCTTGTGGAGTTGAGTTCGTAAGAGTTTGGAGTTTTATGACCAATCATCAAAATTGTCCGCCAATGTTGAAAGCTTTTAATGTTTCATATTTATAGCCTCGCCCATCTGGCCTGAGCAAAGCTGTCCCCTTCGAACCAAAATGCCAAACTTCCCGTGTCTTTCTGGCTGTGGCGGGCGGTCAAGGCCATCAAGGCCTTCTCTGCTGGCCAAAGATAATCAAGAAATCATGATCCTATTCTTCACATTGATGTCATATTATATTTTAGGTTCGAGTTTTGTATCCAATCAGAATTCAGCTAGCGGCTGTTGCCAGGCAGATTTCATAATAGTGCCATTCGCAACAAGCTACAGAAGACCATTGTTCCTTCAACAGGCAAATACCGCCTACATACAGTACACAAGCGGGTCTCGGCTCAGGAAATGAAAATCGGAGAAGCCAAACATCAGGAAACGTGGCGACAAGCGGAGAGAGGCGTACGGCGAAGCGTGAGGCGGGAGATTGACAGGCTGCATTGTGGGCGAATTTGCATGCGTTGTCACGGTGATCTCACGCAACTTAACCTGTGTTCAACTCCTCTGTGTGCACCGAGAGAGTGGGGGGGGCTGACGAGATGGAACACTTGTAAACGACACCTGTTTGAGGAGCACATCTCTCCAGGGGGGGGGGGGGGGGGGGGGATTGGGGCTCGCTTTCTCACTCGTTCTCGCCGCGCTAGCTTTCATCTCGTCTGCTCACTTTGAGAAGGCGGCTATTGGAATTTATGTGTGTGTTCAAGTACTAAATTCCAATCTTAAAAGCAGCAGTCAGTCTTCTTGAGTTAAAAAGTAGAGCTTGTTTGAAAGAAGACAGACATAAAATGGTGCTCAGAGTATATTGAACCTTGGCTTCATCGTTTTTTTTTTTTTTTTTTTCTGTGAGACCTATTTGATACTTTTGTGCTTCAGTAACTGGCTCAGAGGAAAGTAGTAATTGGTGTCAAGGAAGTATTAAAGTAATACTATCTTTGTGATATAGGGAGGAGCTAAGTTTAGCTCGGGTTGTTAGCAGAAGTTACGGAGCGTCTTCACCACGTTTATGTTTTTGCTCTACTGAGTAGGCATAAAAAAATTCAAGCTGACAATTGAGGGATTGTGAATTGATTATTCCTTGAAATTGCTTATTTTCTCAGATTAAATCATCTGAGAGACATTTAATATTCAGGGAAATCTAAAATATGTTTGAAATTCCAGAGTTTTGGGCATCACAATTTGTATATTTACAATTGAAGCTACCAATATTGGTAGTGCTAATGCTAATGCTAGTTTTAGCTTGACTTGATCTCGAAGTTTTTTATTACTTGCATTTCGTCTGGAGTCCACTTTTGTAAATTCCACCCATCCGCCTAGTTGCAAATCCCTAGATGAGCCCTCGGTCGCCATGGTAACAAAAGCCGCAATCCCCATTGGCCCAGCAGTACATATAGGAAGACTGAACAATCCCGAACTTGCGTGTGTCACACCTGTGACCTTTTAAAGTGTGGAAAAAAAAAATGTTTTAAGAAGTATGAGTTTGAAACGAGGAGCCTCTAAGGATACTTAAAAAGTCATTTGTGACGTGACTCTCCTTCATTGTTCTTTAACCACATGCATAAACAAACCAAGTGGACTTCACTATCACCCTGGGTGCCGTCCACCATGGCCGTGAAGTGGAGAAGGGAAAAAAAAAAAAGAGTTCCATTTTTTATATTCTTGAATGCTGATTAGCACTGATGAATATGCAAATCCAACTGTCTCGCTCGCCCCACTGACAGGGAAGGGGGTGGGGCGGGGGGGGGGGGGGGGTTGGTCACCAGTGTCAGAGGAGAAAAAAAATAAAAAATGACGCCAACGCCCTTCCGGTCGCTCTTGTGTAAACCTGTAACAGATGCTCTTGTATATTTATGATGATGACGGCGGGTTCGAAGGTTGCTTCGTCCAACTTTTATTTTGTTCTTTAAGGAACGACCTCAGCAGATGCGAGACGAGGTGACTTAAACTGTCGGCATCGTAAAATATTGATAAACTGCACAGGCCATCTTTTAAGGAAACATTTTAACATTTTTAGCGGGCATTAAGGTTGATTCATTTCCTAAAAAAAAAAAATAAATCCAATTATTTTTCAAGCTCTTCCTCCAATATATTTTTTTAACAAACACAAGCAATGAATGATTTAATAAACTTTCGGTGTTATAGTTTAGGTTTACTTTGTTAGATCTTAGAAAATAGACAACTTAGTTTTAAAAGATTAACAAAAAGTGCACAAAGCTCCCAAGCTGCATGTCTTACATCTCTTTAAAGTTGACGACGGAAAATAATTTTTATTTTAGTGGTGAGTTGTAGTAGCGTAGACAGACATTTATTAACCTCTCCCGTACGGCGTGAGACTCGAGGTGAAAAAGCAAACAGGCAGCTTCGTGCTGACTGGGTGTTACCCACTGCACAAGGAGGACAATCTACTTCTGCAGGCAGGGCCACGAGCACAGCAGAGAGAGTGAGAGAGAGAGAGAGAGAGAGTGAGAGAGAGAGAGAGAGAGAGAGAGAGTGAGAGAGAGAGAGAGAGAGAGAGAGAGAGAGAAAAAGAGAGAGAGAGAGAGAGAGAAAGAGAGTGCGAGAGAGCGAGAGAGAGAGAGACAGAGACAGAGAGAGAGAGAGCAAAAGAGCGAGCGAGAGAGAGAGAGAGAGAGAGACAGAGAGACAGAGAGAGAGAGACAGACAGACACAGAGAGAGAGAGGGAGAGAGACAGAGAGACCGAGAGACCGAGAGTCTCCATCTATCTATGAGAGAGAGAGCGAGAGAGAGCGAGAGAGTGTGCTGCAGCGAGCCAAAATAAACCAGCTTTTAATTTATCGGCAGTGAAAATTTAAAAAAAAGGTCCAATGCCAATAATTGGCTAAATGCCAAATATCAGCGCCGAAAATCGTCCTGGCCGATAATATGTCACACACACACAAAAAAGTGGACCAATTCTGACACCGGCTGGCACAAATCCAATCATGCCCAGCTATGAATCCGGAATGTTCACACATATACAGTAATAAGGCCACATGCTAATTAGCTTCTGCATCCAACGTAGTGTAAAATACGGGCTTTTTCTACAATTTATTTATTTTTATTTTTCCGTAACAGCTCTATTGCTCACCCGAGACAGAAAATGGATTCAAAGTGTATTTTATTTTTTTATTTTTTTTAAGCGTCACCCAGCGCCTAGAGAGGCAGCCCATACGTCACCGGGATGGCGCTTGGTGTAACGTAAGCAGGTTACTGCAAAAGTGGGAGATAGATGGAGACGGATGGCGACGGCTGGCGTAACTTTGTTTTCTTTCCGTACACTTGGATGTTCGCACATCGGGCCCGCTGCACTCGCTTGGTGCCGAAGCTCAATTGTAACTTATTACAGGGTATAAAAATGTCGGGATGCGCGTTTAATAACGACAGGATTGAATTGAAGTTCCCGGGTGACGGATGCTAGCCGCCGCTCAATGTGTCATCACATAAATGACACAAGCAAAGAGGGAGACGGTAAAACGGAAAAATGGAATAGACGAGCCTGAACTATTCTCTTCGTAAAAAAAAAATAAAATAAAATAATAACTTGATATTGTTGATTAAGTGGCACTAATCAATTGGGTTCTAAAATTTGACAGAGGGGCCCGGACCAGGAGCAGATAGATGGGTTGTTTTGGTCACCTCACCTCATCGGAGAAAAAAATACATTTAATTAAAAAAAAAAAAGTGAACTAAAGCATTAGAAAATAAAACATTAACAAGGTTTATTCATTTAATTTTTTTCAAACTCGGCGGGCCGGGTTAAAACGTTTAACGGGCCACATGTGGCCCCCGGGCTGTAGTTTGCCCACACCTGCCCCAAAAAGAAAAAAAAGAATATATCGTTTTGGGTGTTACCGTATTTTTCAGACTATAAATAAATTCCCATATTTAGGGCGCATTACTGCACATGAACTCGTTTACGAACATTGACGGCTAAAGACGTGAAAGTTTTTTTTTTTTTTTTTTCGAAAAATATAATAGTCAAAGTCAATCTATGTGAGTTTATGATGTCAAGTAAAAATCCGGCAAGGTGTTCATCAGCTGCTGGTGGCGTGACCTTTAACCTCAGCCGTACTTTTTTTGCATATTCAAAAGTACGATTCAGTTCTTTTTTTTATTTTAGGTTCTGCAGATGACGTGAATTGCCGGAGGTTTCATGAAAAGCAAAGCGGAAAACGGGTCGAGCGTTACCTTCAACCATTTAGTCAAATCTGACGTTCGACTTTGGCTGGTTTGTTTTAGAATTTGAAAAATAAATTGTGAAAAGTTCTGCAAAGTTGCATGAAAAAGGCAAAAGAAAGATCAATGTCGAAATCTTACTCTCACTAGTCGAGCACTGAAAAGAAACGAGCCTGGAGATTAAGGCGTCCATCTCAGTGCCGTCGACAAGCCATTAGGGCACTTGAGGTGACGGAGACAAATCCGACGTGAAAGTCAAGAAAGGAAAAGTGACGAGAGCGGAACAATGACTCTATTACTCGGGCTGATCGATGAAAGCTCGCCGTTTTTTTTTTTATGGGAGGGCTTTTATTTTTTTTTCCGCCCATGCTAAAAAAAAAAAAAAAAAAAAAAAGGACTACTACAAAAGACTATTTTGCTACGTTTCAAATCTATGCCATGAATTGAAAAGTATTGACTTGCCTGTATAAGCATCGAGTGCGCTGACGGTAAGTTGAAAAAAAAAAAGGTCCATTGATTTCCTTTGAGGAGGTTTTAATAAATATGCCGCTTGGTTATTGACAAGACAAAAAAAAAAAAAAAAAAAAAAGGAGGAACTTGTCAGTGTCGCCTGCAAATTCAAAGCATGGCCGCCACTCAGCACGCCAATCAATAGCCAATTAACACAAAAAAATAACAAAATGAAAGCATTTTGTTTAAAGCGACTCATTAAAATTAGTAAGGCGTGAAAGGTTTAGACTAAAAAAAAAATAAATTTTAAATCAAACAATTGAAAAAAATAAGGGGAAAAAAACAGAACAATACAATTGAAAAAAAAAAAAAAAATCTCGGAAATTCATTCAAAGCAATATGGGTTTACTTAAATCAAATGCCACTATAAACAATAAAAAACATTTAATTTTTTTTTAATTAAAATTTGTTTTTTAATTGAAAAAAAAAATACAAAATTGTATCTATTTTTTTATTTAAAAAATGAAACATTTTTTCATAAAAAAAAAAAAAAACGTTTGAAAACACATTTCAAAATTAACATTGAAACAAGATGAAATCAATTTCAGATTGAGAAAATATTGGCACAACTTCCCGCTATTTTTTTCATCCTTTTTTTGCCGACTAATCTTCAATCAAGCCTTTCTTTTTGTCAGGGCAAGAACGCCACTGACTTTGAGTGATGTCTGATCAAAGATAGTGGCTGAGAGCAGTCTCTCTCTCTCTCTCTCCTTCGGATTACCAGGCAGGACGAGGCCTCGCCGGGTGCCGCGCGAGCTCGATAATGAAGTGTACACAGGAGAGGATTACACTACCCCTCGACTCCCGCCGACGACTCCGTCCGTCCTCTGCGTTGTGTGCCTGCACAGGGACACACGTCAACACGACGGCGCCGATAATGCAGAATCGGCGTGCGTAGCTTCGGTAGGAGCCCGGGGGAGCTCCGATATCTCGAGCGCAAACGTACAAACGACACCGGCTGTAAAGCTACTTCAAGTCCTGCAGCGTAACCGGCAAACATATGCGACGCCAACTTAAGCTCACAAACCGGCGGAGATCCAAGGGTGAGCAAAGCAGGTCAGGAGATGAAAGTTTGAAAGCGACAGTACGAAAAATAAAACTTGCGGAATCTGACCCTTGATTTTCGATTGATTAACCGATTATCGAGGAAAAAAAAAAAAAACGATCGTACCCTTGTGTTCAAATATTTCTTTTTTTTTTTTTTTTTCGTCTGTGACAGCGATCCAGCAGCGGCATCTGCTCCATTCCCCCGCGTCCATTAGCTTCATCCATCCATTCATCCTCAACTCATCTCCGGGCCTGTCACACGCAACGAGAGGACGCCAACTCGCCGTCGTGCCGGCGAAGGGCAGGGGTCGTATGTCACGGGCGTTCCCTCCCTGCGGAATGGTGTTATCGATCGGATGGGCCGCGCTCCCCGCGTACTTCGTCATGGGGGAGGCGGACAGCGAAACAAGATGAAGGAGATATTTGAAGGGTGGAGGAACGTCTTGGAGAGCTCATTTTACCAGAGAGCGGATCGAACAGCTCAAAGGGAAAATTGGCTACTTACACGTGAAGCGCTTTCTTGAACTAAATTAATCGGTAGACTTCTTTTCAGGAAAGTGCAACGTCAATCGTTTACAAAAGCGCATCTGGATTTGGCATTTTGGGAAAAGGAAAAGGAAGCTGCAACATTTCTTTGATTTCATTTTTTTTTCTTGATTAACTCACTTACTACCATTGACGGCTATAGACGTCAAAGATCCATTTTTTTTTTTTTACGTCTTGTAGTGACTGAGTTCATGTTAGACCAGCAGAAGAAGGCCTTGACCGCCCACCACTGCTCATAAACCAAATCTCACGCTTACATGCATCCAAGCAAAGCTCTCGGGGACGCGACGGAACACAAGACACGCGTTGATTTGTTAGAGAAGTGCGACGCGAGTTCAACACGCTGGAAATGGCGTTGGCAAAAGAAAGGAGGCAACATCGGAGACGCGCTGCTGGTAAGATGTGCGGCCCAAAGATGTCGTCGGATCGGCCTGGAGGTGAACCAATCGATTATTCTCCGTTGTCAATAATTCAGAGTAGACCAGCGGCTCTGTGTGTCCAAGCCAAAACGTGCACACACACACACACACACACCGAGCAGCGACCTGATTTGATTTAAGATGACCAGTCAATGTGGATCCAAAGCTTCAGCGGGAGCGATGCTTTAAATTATTGCAGGCTTTAAAGTCACACAGGCCAAGCACTATTTCTCCATCCAGGCTAAAGCTTTCATTTATTCCAGAATTCAGCTCACGACTACTCCTTCTTCTTCTGCTGCTTCCACACTCACGTTCTGGCACTGCCGTTTAACACTTTGCTTGCGTCTGTTTATTTTCATTGGATTTTTTTTTTTTTTTTTTTTGATCGAGCCAAACACTCACGGCAAAGTTGATTTACTTTAAAATGCATTGAGTCAAGTTTCCAGGTTTCCTTTAAAAGAATGTTTGCTACCAGTAAACCTGAAAAAAAGAAAAACTACTAGGAGACTATTGTGATTTAAATTCTGACCTACTCAAGCTTGAAATTAATGAAGTTAAAAAAAAATGAGGCTGAGACGCACAAACCAAGTGTAAACGTCTGACCTAATGTTTTGCAGTGGTGGGCGGTCAAGGCCTGCAAAGGCCTTCTTTGCTGGCCTAATATAATCAAGAAATTATTATATATTATTATATATCCTTCACATTGATCTCATATTATATCCTAGTATTGTATTTCGAAGTAAAAGTTTTTATCCAATCAGAATTCAGCTAGCACGTGTTGCCGGGCAGATTTCATAATACCAGAGGCCTTCAGATACAATCGTGCGGGCGTCTCGGTTCTCTGTCTCAAGGGGGCTTTTACAGTTGATAGAAAGTTGCGATAGCCAATCAGATCACGAGGCTCACTGTAACCAACTCGTGATCTGATTGGCTATCGCAAAAAAAAAAAAAAATCCTAACTATGATGGCCCAAAACTTAAAATGGTTCTCTGAGAGACAAAAACACACGCACACACACGCACACACACTTGAGTGTAATTGAAAAGAAGCTATGGATGTTTGCCCCACTACAAAAGTGAATGAGATGGTAGAATTTCCCTGAGGTGGTAGAACTCCATCAAAAAGCATTAGAAAAGGGCAACTCTCATCTTCTATAATCTTCTGTACTCATCTTCTACCACACACACGCACACACGCACGCTCATGATCCACTGTTCCAGAAGCCGCAGCCTCGTCTTCCGTTCTGCCTTCTATTAAAATATGAATGGGCTAGTTAAAGCACAATCGGTCCATTTGTCTGCTTGGGTTTCTTCTTAAGCGCAACTCTGCCGCTACTCAGAACGAGCGGCACCTCGAGAGACGAACGGGGGGGGGGGCTCGCTGCGCTCCACTCTGCCTGAGATGGCAGCGGCAATAACGATAAGAGATCAGTCATCATGGCTTGAAGGTTTCAGCTCCTGCCGAGCTCGGACCAATGTTCTCTTCAAATATTCCGCGCATTCACACAAATTCCTTGAGCATCCCTCGGACCACGGTGAGCGACATCAGGCTTCACACGGTGGCGGCCAAACCAGTATCAAGATTCGGGCTGTTTGTCGTCGGCTTTCTGTGAGTGGACGGGATGCAATCAGCATTTTTTTCTTTTTAAATCAATTTATGACATTTGACACTTGATTGGTGGATAGGCACTCCAGAGATGCCAGAATTTGTCTACAAATCATTTAAAAAGCACATTTTTCCACAATATGTCCCCATGAACACGCAAAGGTCCATTAATAAAACTATCTTTCCTACAATTCTCTTGGTAAAGCTTTAACTGTGTGAGAAATTTAAATATCGTCGACCCTTTTCACCTCCGCAAACTTGAGTGCAATGAAGCACTCATTACAGTTACTTTGAAGAGCAACCGGATTAGTCAGGAATAATTCACTGATTTCATTAGGATATATTTGTTCTAGACTTGGCCCCAAAAAAAAATTTTTTTTAAAAATCAATCGGCAGAGGAACTTGACTGTATCCATTTTTTTTTTAAATTAAAAGCTCGATTATTTTGACTCGCAGCATCGCACTTGACTCTCTCTCTGCTGTGCTCATGCCTCCGCCTGCAGAAGACAAGCAGCTTGGCCCGCCCACAGCACCATCTGATTGGTTCCTTGTGCAGTGGGTAGCAGCCAATCAGCAGTAAGCTCAGTCAAATTGAAGAGATTTTTTTTTTTTTAATTTCAATTTTACCCCTTCTTTCTCCAAATGAATACCGGCTTCAAATATCATTTCTCGGCCTGCTTGACTACTAATAATCGGTATTAGCCCTGACCAAAAAAAAAACACATCGGTCTATCACGACTATGTACAAATTCGGGTGCCATGGCCGTTTTAAAAATGGCGTTACATCATTTAGTAAGGGGACCCCTTGTGTTGCATCAACACCCCAAAATTGGGTTTTAGGTATGTGCAATTACGTTCCTCATATTGTGCACAAAAAAAATGCAGGATGTCTCCCGGCCTTTCTCCCCGCAGCCAAAACAGTCAGCATGGAACAGCCTGCCTTTTAATTACCCGTACTGTGATAAAGATTGCGAGCTTGCATCAATGTGTGTGTGTGTGCATGGGGGTGCTCATGCTTGTGTGTAGGGGTGTGTGTGTGTGCTCATGCACGTGCATGCGTGAATGAGAACGAGTCAGTGATGCTTGACGCTCCACTGTGCCTCATAATCTGTCAACTGATATCTCTGGATGCAAAGCCAAAGAGAGTAAAAGGAAGGTGCAATTTGGGACGGTGGGATTGCTGGTGTGTGCGTGTGCATGTGTGTGGGGGTGTGTGTGTGTGTGTTAAATCACAAGCAAATGGTGGCTCCTAGCGCGCTGCAGATTGCCGCAGCTCACACCATTGCCTCCGCAAATTAATAGCATTGATTTTCCCTTGCGCGCACATTTTTATTTATTTTTTTTACGTCGTCTCTCTCACACACCCCCAGAGACAAGCGTAAATACACGCTTGTTAAAAAGAGCGTCGATATGACGGACTCAAAGTATCTTGTGAGCATTCCAAGGCAACAGGACTCTCGCATTAACTTTGGATAAGCGGTAGGAAAAGCGGCTCGGATAACGGCGGGCTGGATGTGACAGAGGTTAAAAGTACGGGAGAAAACAAAACACACCCACACACAACCTTTCTGACACCAGACAGCACATTTCACCCCAGATTTGCCTCGCTCATCTTCAGATTTCAAAGTAACCTGCACAAGTTCAAGACGCAAAGTGCCAGGTGAATTTGAGTCATCTGGTGGACATTTTTCTACTTTCAATATCGCAATGTACATCGCAACCTCCCCCAAAATCGCAATGTCATTTTTTTTCCCCCCCCAATATCGTGCAGCCCTACAACAGACCAGTATGCACATGTGGGAGACAGCTGTCCACGACGTCTGATCATTAATGTTATCGCAAACAAGAAACATCAAAGGTTACAACATCAAAGACCGGAGGAAATAAAAAAATTTAATAAATAAATCAATAAAAAATAAATAAACACGCTGGCCAAAGCACACCACTCCCGACATCTCTCTATCCAGCCACTCTGATTGGCCGAGGCTGAAGAACTCCCAGAATGCTTTGCATCACTTGATACATTTGTGTTTATTTTATTTCTTCGTTCCTTTCTTTGATTGTTCATCGTAATATGTCGGACTTGCTGCTGGTTGAGTTGACCAAAAAGCCGATGTCATTTCTGCAGACATTTGCTACTGAGGGGGCGTGTCTAGAATCTCGGTCGGACGGGGTCCGTCTCCGTGCTGAAGGGCCATACACGACCCTTGTGAGGACACGTCTTGTGTGTCGCGCAATTGGGACGGGGCCTTACTCCGTATTCCGTATAAAACACCGTCCAAGAAAAACCGACCCGAACGCAGCCACCAATTGCAGCGCTGTGTGTTCACAGATAGAAAGTAGCAGCCTGTTGCACATGGGCAGTTGCCGCAGTCGCTCTGACGAGAGACACAAAACACACACACACACACACAGCTGCCATCTCTAATGATGATTTATGCCGGGGGGCCGAGGGGATAGCGGCCATGCATAACCGTAGCAGTCACAAACAGCCACCGAGAGCGGTCGTCGGGGAAGCGACACCCCTCGCCCCGGTGGCCCTCAAAAGGAGAAAGAAATGACAAGATGGATATGTCGCAACAGCTGTGAGCACCGGGGCCAACTGTACAAATGCATATTGATGAATGACAAGCGAGCAGATACATGAAAAATGCATGCACGGCTGCGCCAGATAGACTTATTTCCCCCGCCGACTAGCGCGGCGCTAGCTCATTTACCATTCGTTATCTGTGACACTGGTAGAGACGCGCGGGCCTTTCGCAGAGATTTCCTCGGAGGGAAAATAGCTCTTTTGTACTCGTCTTCACAGGCGGTGAACTTGCGCTCTTTGTGTGTGTGGGGGGGGAAAAAACACATTTGTGACGGGCACTTGCCGTCCGTGCGGCGTATGTACAAACATGAAGTGCGCGCTTCTGCTCGCCTCTCTTGAGATGTGCTCTTTTGACTCGGATGCTAATTATCGGTGTTTGTGCAGCGTAAACGGAGAATTGCACGGAAACAATCGCGCTGCGTTGTCACGACAGTCAACGGTAGCTATTCACGGAGGGCATTTTTAAATGCGCTATTAACAAGGGTGGGCAAACTACGGCGCGGGGGCCACATGCAGCCCGTTAAAGGTTTTAATCGGGCCCGCCAAATTTGAAAAAAATTAATTTTATTTTCTAAATATTTTTTTTTTTTTTTTGTCCGATGAGGTGAGGTGACCAAAACACTCCGTCCATCTGCTCCTGGTCTGGCCCCTCTGTCAAATTTTAGAACCCATTTGACAATATGTTTTACTCTGTCCCGTGTTAGTTTAAGTCATGGCCAGACTGCACGGGAACAAACTCATTAGAAGAATCCGTGCCTTACCTTAGGACATGACATTTTTCTAATTAACGTGCGGAATTACAATCAGTCGCCTGGATGCCAGAGCAGCGTGCGGGAAAGGTGATTAATCTTAAGAGTGGCGTTTCTAAAAGAATATAAATCATCAACCCTCTCAAGCACCATGCCTCAAGCTATAGATGTGAACTTTAAATATGTTTTTTTTTTTTGTTTTTTTTTGGCCTTTCTTCTTCTATAAAAATTGCATTTTTCTACACAACGATCTCGATTACATTTCGATTGATTGTTCAGACCTAATCTGGAGAAATTTTGCAAAAGTTCCTATGCCAAAACCAGAATTCAAAGAGGGCGTTTAATTCTCTCTTCTTTCAAAATAGTTATCAACTCTGCCGCCACCTATAGGACTGGAGTGGAACAGCAGCATCAGCAACACATACTTTTGAGCGCCCTTTCCGGGAATTTCAGCCATGAATCGCCGCGCTTTTCAGTCAAGAGTTTATATTCAGAAACTTTCATCAACGAGGGTTTGACAAAAGGTCACGTGACCTTTCCCCCCAAATCAGAGAACAACCTCTTCTCTGACTGCACAGTGCGTAGATGGCATGCCATAAAACTCCAATTCAATCTCGCACGCACCCAAAAGAGATCTGAACGCATCCTGCGGGGATTTGTGGCATCAAAGAGTCAAACATACGGCGACGGGCGTCGCTTTGGTTTGCCGCCGCTCGACAAGCCACACAGGAATACGGCGTTTAGCTGCCATAACTACATGTCAGCCTCTCCTCCGCTCCCATCTGTTCCCCTCCGCTTCCATTATCTCTCCCCCATGCTGAGCTGCGCGTCCCTGCAACCTCCTCCATCATCGTCCCTCGCAAGGGGGGGGGGGGGTGGCAGGGAGGCGGGGTTGGGGGGCTTTGGAGGAAGTCCAAGTCCGGTCTCTGGAGTCCTGCCTGGGTGACTTCCATCCTCCTTCCACCCTCCAAGGCTTTACTGCGGGACGGTGGGCCTGAGAGCTGGCGGCTTGGGGGAGCCCATTGTTGCGGGGATTAACCGCACATGGCAGTTATTGTCCAGGACACACACACACACACACACCTGGCCAGATGTGGGGACACGTTTTCCAGTGATTCTCAACCACTGTGCCGGCGGCATCAATGTGGTGAAGGTGATAGCTGTAAGCGCAGTAAAATAGCAAATTTCGCTCTATTATCTTTGATTTTTTATAGATTTTTTAAAACATGACTACCATAAAAAAATTAATAAAAATCTGGAAATATTGACATGCACAGGTGATGAAGAAGGAATGGGGCATTGTTCAGTTAACTTAAAAAAAAAGAAAAAAAAAAAGAATTGGGAGTCAATAGAGAACGAGCCCTGCTGTGAATAGCGAGGAGGAAAAAAAAAAAAAGAAAAAGGATTTTACAACCCCCCCCAAAATATTTTTAATTGCCCATATTAACAGTTTAAAGCGGGGGTCCTCCGTCCTGCTCCAGGATTTTTGTAAAAAAAAAAAATTAAATTAAATCAAATAAAAACATGCCATGAGCACTTCTAAAATTATCCATTATCAAGAAATTCAGCAAAATAAAAATTGACAAATAAATTGCACGACCTAACCTGATATCAAAACTGTTCTTTCTCGTTTCTATTCGCGCGATTTAAATGGAGTTTTTCGTTTTAGTGACACTTCGAGAACCCCTCGGAATTGACGTCAAATAGCAGCGTACGGCATCACTGTCACCACATCCCGAGTA